>NW_026968114.1:0-127000 GCF_028390025.1 Pseudophryne corroboree | reverse complement strand
GGTGGGTAACAGTCGGCTGGGGAGGGGGTTTGGCTTCTGAGTGCTACCAGTGGTCCGTGGCCAGGGAGAGAGGGGTTGGGTGCTCCGCGATCTCATGGTAGAGATTAGCTTTAAGCGGTTACTAGTGGCGTGGGGAGAGGGGGGCTGTCTGTTCCCGCGGTGGGGGCTGGTTCAGGGACGGCATTACAATGAGTCTCACTGACTCATTAAATGCCGCGACCAGCGCTGCGCCTGTTCGCCCGCCCACCACCAGTGCCCCAGAGCCCGTGTGTTAAAACGGCCACTGCACAGCCAGTCACTCGTGTCCTGTCTCCCGACCAGTAAAAGGTCCGCTCTCCTCCTCCCACTCAAATGCTGCCTGTGTCTTACTGTACTTATTTTACTAATCTAAACTCCCCCTCTATTGTGCTGACACGGACACCGGGCTGGAAGGGGAGGACAGGAGCCGCTCTCTCAGCCCTTGCCTACTTCTATTACACCCCTGCATACCTCCCAACTTTCAAGGATTGCCAAGAGGGACTTCGGCACCCAGCGCCGAAAAGGGGGCGTGTCTACATAAAACAGGCGTGTCTTTGCATAAAGGGGCGTGGCCTTGCGGCAATTCCACGATCGCAAGCCACGGCCCCCGTTCTGGTTACTATGGCCCATGGGGGCATGGCCAGCGCTCAGTGAGCTGCTGGCATGCCCCCAGTACCTCTGTCTCCATGAATAGAAGCTGTGTGCACATGCGCACAGCGTCTATTCACTCTGCTCTGCTGTGAGTGCAAGAGCCTCCCAACTGTCCCTCCCCTGCCCCCACCGTGGGACACTGCTGCCCACAGATGGGACAGCGGGACCATCTCACGAAAATCGGGACAGTTGGGAGGTATGCCCCTGTCCTGACCGTCCCCAGCGCCAAAAGTCCGTCGAAGGAATGTGCAGAGGCACTGGCAGCCATGTCCATGTACATTAACAGCCCCAGATTATATACACCACTGACTTCAAGCAATGTGACAGTAGTAGAAGCCCCTCTCTCAATCACTCCCTTTCCTCTGCCTCCATCTATCCCCTCCTTCCTTTCTCTCTGTCCGTCTCGTTCTCTCTCTGTCCGTCTCGTTCTCTCTCTGTCCGTCTCGTTCTCTTTCTGTCCGTCTCGTTCTCTCTCTGCTCGTCTCCTCGTTCCCTCTCTCTCTCTGTCCGTCTCCTCGTTCCCTCTCTCTCTCTGTCCGTCTCCTCGTTCCCTCTCTCTCTCTCTCTCTGTCCGTCTCCTTGTTCCCTCTCTCTCTCTCTGTCCGTCTCCTCGTTCTCTCTCTCTCTCTGTCCATCTCCTCGTTCCCTCTCTCTCTCTCTGTCCGTCTCCTCGTTCCCTCTCTCTCTCTCTGTCCGTCTACTCGTTCCCTCTCTCTCTCTCTCTGTCCGTCTCCTCGTTCCCTCTCTCTCTCTCTGTCCGTCTCCTCGTTCCCCCTCTCTCTCTCTCTGTCCGTCTCCTCGTTCCCCCTCTCTCTCTCTCTGTCCGTCTCCTCGTTCCCCCTCTCTCTCTCTGTCCGTCTCCTCGTTCCCTCTCTCTCTCTGTCCGTCTCCTCGTTCCCTCTCTCTGTCCGTCTCCTCGTTCCCTCTCTCTCTCTCTGTCCGTCTCCTCGTTCCCTCTCTCTCTCTCTCTCTCTGTCCGTCTCCTCGTTCCCTCTCTCTCTCTCTGTCCGTCTCCTCATTCCCCCTCTCTCTCTCTGTCCGTCTCCTCGTTCCCCCTCTCTCTCTCTCTCTGTCCGTCTCCTCGTTCCCTCTCTCTCTCTCTGTCCGTCACCTCGTTCCCTCTCTCTCTCTCTGTCCGTCTCCTCGTTCCCTATCTCTCTCTCTGTCCGTCTCATTCTCTCTCTGTCCGTCTTGTTCTCTCTCTGTCCGTCTCGTTCTCTCTCTGTCCGTCTCCTCGTTCCCTCTCTCTCTGTCCGTCTCCTCGTTCCCTCTCTCTCTGTCCGTCTCCTCGTTCCCTCTCTCTCTGTCCGTCTCCTCGTTCCCTCTCTCTCTCTGTCCGTCTCCTCGTTCCCTCTCTCTCTCTGTCCGTCTCCTTGTTCACTCTCTCTCTCTGTCCGTCTCCTCGTTCCCTCTCTCATTCCCTCTCTCTGTCTGTCTGGTTCCCTCTGTCCGTCTCCTTCCCTGTCTCTCTCTGTCCGTCTCCTTCCCTCTCTCTCTCTCTGTCTGTCCCGCCCCCTCTCTCTGTCCGTCTCTCTTCTCTGTCACCACACTGTCAGTCTCCCCCCTCTCAGTCAGTTTCTCTCTTTCCCCTACACCCACCTCACTCTCTTCCCACTACACCCACTGATTGCAAAATATGCGCTATAGCACGTTTTACGCACTACAAGCGGAGAGGTCTCTAAGTGACCAGTGCGTCTCTGCTAATAATACTGTTTCAATGCCTCTCTTGCCATCAAATCACCACTGGTAGCTTCTCCCCATTCAATCGCGCTGCCCGCATCTTCTCCCCATTTAAAGTGTATAACGTGCTCTGCCTGGCTCAGTGTGTGTATAGGTGGGTCTACCTGGTGAAATGTATATAACGTGCTCTGCCTGGCGCAATGTATATAACGTGCTCTGCCAGGCGCAATGTGTATAGCTGGTTATACCTGGCGCAAAGTGTATTATGTGCTTTGCCTGGCGCAAAGTGTATAACGTGCTCTGCCTGGCACAATGTGTATAGGTGGTTCTGCTTGGTGCAATGTGTATAATGTGCTCTACCTGGCGCAATGTGTATAATGTGCTCTGCCTGGCACAATGTGTATAACGTGCTCTGCCTGGCACAATGTGTATAACGTGCTCTGCCTGGCACAATGTGTATAACGTGCTCTGCCCGGCACAATGTGTATAACGTGCTCTGCCTGGCACAATGTGAATAACGTGCTCTGCCTGGCACAATGTGTATAACGTGCTCTGCCTGGCACAATGTGTGTAGGTGGTTCTGCTTGGTGCAATGTGTATAATGTGCTCTACCTGGTGCAATGTGTATAATGTGCTCTGCCTGGCGCAGTGTGTGTATAGGAGGTTCTACCTGGTGCAATGTGTATAAGCGGCACTACTGTGTGGTGTAATGTAAATTGGCACTATTATGTGGCCAAGCCCCTTCCCCACAAAGCCAGACGCCTAAGTTTTTGTTTTGTTGTTGTGTTTTTATATTTGAATCATTAATAAGATTAATAAGAACCTTCATTCCGATGGCACCCACAAAAGGACAGTTAGGACCCTAATTTTTAAAGGTGAGGGGTCCCTGGGACCCACTTTTTTTTCGGCTCAGCGCGATCACTGCTGCCACCATACATTGGGGAGAGAAGATGAAGTGCAGATTTCTGAACAGTGCTTTTAGAAGGAACACAAGAAGTGCATAGATCACAATGATCAGAAGTCCTGGACACTGAGGTCAAGAAACCAACGCTGTGGTTCTAATGACCTCAATGCAGATTACTTGGAGCAAGAGACTAGGGTAAGGGCAACAACATTTTTTTTAAACAATTAAAAATCCGGTTTGAAAATAAAAAACAAATTTAAAAAACGAGGATCGTCCAGTACAGAGGACTGTGTACTCAGCATGTCTAAGTACATACCACTGGACGACACGCTGGAATGGAAGGAGGGGGTGGGCTGTATGGGTCCTTGCGTAAAATAGCTAATCTGTTGAGGAGGGTTTCCCGGCACATAATGCATGGGTTGGTGATGTGGGTGCACATTTGGGAGACAGCACATGGCAGGTGGTGTTATCTCACACGTCTCAACAAGAGATTCATCATTGTGCATGAGGTAGCATCAAGAACCAGACACTTGCAGATCTTTTGATCCTCCTTCATCAGTCGCATCTCCACCTCAATGTAATTGGCAACAGATTGCTCCAAGTCCGGAGACCTATGTAGAACCTCATGAGTAAAAAACTCTGCATGAGTAAAAAACTGTTGTGAGCTGGGCGGGGCAGAAGTGGTTTTTCGGATGACCTCCACTGTTTTGGGGGTCATTGCTGTGGCGTTGGGTCGTCCACTTCAGTTGCCTCGCTCATGCAAGGCTTCACTTCCAGCTCCGGTGTAATATTCTGCAATATAAAACAAAAATGAACTCCATGTAAAAATGTGTGTGTACAATACAATACAAATGTGTGTGTACTTACCAGGTCCAGACTCTCCGATGCCTCCTCTTCCACAAGAGTGGGAGAATCCGGATCCAGATTACACTGTGACCTTAGTCTTGGCTCTTGCTCTAAAGTGAATTTCATGAGGTGATAATACCACAGCGTTGGCTTGTAAACCTCATCCGTCCCGGCTCCTGAACATTGTGATTCCATGTACTTCTTGTGCTTCTACAAAAACACTGGAAATTTGCGATGTTCTTCTTTACCTAATCTAGGTCTGCAGCGCTGTTCCTGGCTCTACTGTATCTGATCAGCTGGTCATATGCCCGATTCCTCTGTGTCCTGTTGGCATAGTCCACACTTTTTACACACCACAGGCACTCGTTCTCGTGATACAATTCAATAAATCCAGACCAGAATTTGTGATTTTCCTCTGCTGACATATCTGTGGGAAAAATATTATACACAATTTATCTACAAAGTACAAGTGTAATGTACACACCTGTGTCACACAACCTGTATAGTAATGCACAAACAGCAACTTGAATTGTGAGCACACAGCTGAAAATTAAAACAAATCTGCAGCACCGTTACACATTATTACACACCGTTATGCACATTACACATTATTACACACCGTTATGCACATTACACATTATTACACACTGTTATGCCCATTACACATTATTACACACTGTTATGCCCATTACACATTATTACACACCATTATGCCCCTTGCACATTATACCACACAGCATAATGCCCATTACACATTATTACACATCCATAATGCCCATTATACATTATGCCACATACCATAATGCCCATTACTTATGCCACATCCCGTAATGCCCCTTACACATTATTACACATCCATAAGGCCCATTACATATTATGCCACACACTGTAATGCCCATTACACATTATTACACACCGTAATGCCTGCGATCGCTTTCATCGTAGAAGCCATCGCTCTCCGGCGACCCCTGTTACCCTGCAGCAACACGCCTGCGCATTGCAATGTGTTGCTGCCCTGTCACCGGGCAGCAACACGCCTGCAAATTGTGGGTTACACGCTTGCGCAGTTCAGACCCGATCGTACTACTGTGAGAAAATACAGCATGTGAACAGGTCTGAATGAGGATCATGGTGCGATATGTGCTAATTTTTTTACCATTGTGACTATATAGTCATCGCACCGTGTGTAATGTATACAGCTTTATTCCTTCTACACGAACAGGGAAAGAAAGGTTCTACATAATATCTGTATTCAGAAGGCTACAGCCAGACGCAGGACAGCAGTACTACATGAGATGATGAGCAGTAATCTATATGTTCCCAGAAATTCCCCTGAGATGACAGGACACATGGATAATGTCCCTGATCAGAGGGTGGAACTGTCAAATACTGTGTCAGAGACAACTTTCTAAAGGTATATATATATATTCCTGGACAGTATGTATATACACGGGTATGTATACATGATACCCAGATGATTCTATATAATCACAATATAACGGTGATTTCATATTCATCATTATCTTATCTATTATATTCACCCATTCTGTATTCAGCATATATAGGAAAGTATAGTCATATGAAAATGACAATATTCTATAGCGCAGTCTAGAAATCCCGCTGCATTACATTAGGTAAATATGAGTCACCCGTCTCATACATGCACAAAATACTACCATATGTATATGCACTTAGAGACGTTACAACACAGATATACTTAGCACCCTGTTATTCTTGGGATGCCACAAATCCACAATCCATCCATCATATCGCTCCAGACATATGAAAAATAAACACAACAATAAAAATAATATAGTGCAGTATTTCTGATCACAAATGTCCTAAAGTATAGCCACTTGGTGTACAGAGCAGGGAATACACTGTGAACCCGTTTCCAAGAGGTTTTCTTCCACCAATCGTTGCTCCCCTTCAATCAACAGGAAAGACACCACGTGTACCACCAATACATATATGTGCTGACATTGAGGGTAATTCCAAGTTGATCGCAGCAGGACATTTTTTAGCAGTTGGGCAAAACCATGTGCACTGCAGGGGGGGCAGATATAACATGTGCAGAGAGAGATAGATTTGGGTGAGTTCAATCTGCAATCTAAATTGCAGTGTAAAAATAAAGCAGCCAGTATTTACCCTGCACAGAAACAAAATAACCCACCCAAATCTAACTCTCTCTGCAAATGTTATATCTGCCCCCCCTGCAGTGCACATGGTTTTGCCCAACTACTAAAAAATATCCTGCTGCGATCAACTTGGAATTACCCCCATGGAGCTTACTTGTAAGACAACTTGGTAAAAGTGCATACAGGTATCTTTTCCCTTTCCTCTCCTCCGGTGTTTATGGCTTACACTGCATAAGTAATTATCCGAATGTCAAATGCTTAAAATATTGATATTTAAAAAATATTAAAATATAAAAAGATACAGGGACATTTTCATCTTTTTCTCATCAGCTCCAAACGGTCAGATTATAACATCGTCACCATTCCCTGGAGAGTGGAATCCCGGGATAATCTCACCCTCCTGATGGTTCTAGACCAACAATGTGCTGGCAAGGCTGATGTACTCTGTCCTGTTTGTCACCACTCCCGACGCGTTTCCACGCTCCTGGCGTCTTTGTCAAGGAATGGTGACAGACTAACATTCATGCAATTTATACCTAGTGGACGGAAAGGAGTCACCGGAAGTAGCCATTTTTTATGTGACACATATGTAACTTCCCTATTATGTCCAACTTCCATACTACGTCATTGGGCATTTACTCATTATAAAAATACATCCCAAAATATTATTTTATAAAATCTGTATTATAAATATAGATAGATTTTTAATCCCTAAAACTTCTTAAACATAATGGCGATTATATGACGTTTTTCTTTCCCCTCATCTTAGGGCGGACGTTACGTCTTTAGTAACATCTATTTGGCTCCTATCTCCACTTCCTCCATTGGGACAAGAATATCATCTCAATCAATGCCATACTGGTGGAAGTGAGGTCAGTCCTTAATCCTTAACTAAGGGTGGAAGTGAAGACTCCTCCATATTATAATAGGGGTGAGCCGGTCAATACCTAAAAAAAAATTGATAATAGATATATGGGCGAGTGTAGAACGGTATGCCGGCGGCCAGGCTCCCGGCGACAAGCATACCTGCGCCCGACCGACGGCATACCGACAGTGTGGCAAGCGCAAAGGAGACCCTTGCGGGCATGGTGGCATGCTACATGTGCCACGCTATTTTATTCTCCCTCCAGGGGGGTTGTGGACCCCCATGAGGGAGAATAGCTGTCGGTATGCCGGGTGTCGGGATCCCGGCGCCGGTATACTGTGCGCCGGGATCCCGACATTCGGCATACTGAAGACCACCCATATGGGCAAGTATGACGTTCTTCTTATAGTTCAACTAAGGGCATAAATTATATCAATAAGTCCTTCTATTTAATACTAGATTCCTCTTCCTCCATTGAGACGGAAGTTCCATATCGATGAATCACACTGGCGGAAGTGACGTCACTCCCCCCCCATCCCTTACTAAGGGCAGAAGTGATGTCACTAACCCACATCTTACTAATGGGGGAAGTGGTGTCACTCCCTCCATCCCTTACTAAGAGTGGAAGTGACATCACTCCCCCATCCCTTACTAAGGGCGGAAGTGATGTCACTAACCCATCCCTGACTAACAGCGGAAGTGACATCACTCCCCCATCCCTGACTAAGGTCGGAAGTGATATCACTCCCCCATCCCTGACTAAGGGTGGAAGTGATGTCACTCCCCCATCCCTGACTAAGGGCGGAAGTGACATCACTCCCCCATCCCTGACTAAGGGCGGAAGTAACATCACTCCCCCATCCCTGACTAAGGGTGGAAGTGATGTCACTCCCCCATCCCTGACTAAGGGCAGAAGTGATGTCACTCCCCCATCCCTGACTAAGGGCAGAAGTAATGTCACTCCCCCATCCCTGACTAAGGGCGGAAGTGACATCACTCCCCCATCCCTGATTAAGGGTGGAAGTGATGTCACTCCCTCATCCCTGACTAAGGGCGGAAGTGGTGTCTACTCCGTGTTTTGATAAGAACAAACTTATCATAACAGAAGAAAGAGTATTATTGCCCATTTTGTTTTAAAAGCGAAATAAATCACAATTTCTATAGGGATAATGACAAAATAATAAAAAGCAAAAACGCATACCAATTCGCTATGTGATAAGAATCACAGTAATAAACCATTGGATATATATGTAAAATTAATACATTCAAAAGGGTCCTTACTGCTTTATACATATTCACTAAAAGATGAGTATATATAGATCCTATTAATAAAAAATATAAAAAGGATCACCTAATTACACTACTCCTAGAATACAGCTAATAAAATCTGTATATGCTAATTCAGAAAGAGGTTTGAGAGTCTCGTGATTCCACTCTCTCACATGTATCATTTATTAATAAATTCACAAAAACCATTTGATTTCGAAATCATGATTTAATCCCAGTGGTTGTAAGGTTTTAAAATAAAAAATCATCCTCGTTTCATTTTTACGTAATCTATTATCTCTATCGTTTGCTCTCCAATTATTCTTTGTAATCACTAATCCACAAAAATTCTTCATTCCTTTTAATGATTGATTGTGGATCTTCTTAAAATGTAATGAGAATGGATGTCCTTCATTACCCTTATCAATATTACGAGTATTTTCTGCCCATCGTACTTTTAATGCTCTCTTCGTTTTACCTACATATAATTTATTACACGTGCACTCAATCATATAGACTGCATAGTTGGTGTGGCAAGTAATAAAATCCTTACATTTGAATACACCCATAGATGTTTCTATTTCAGTTAACTTGGTGTTTTTATTAGGACATGCTTTACATAACTTGCAATCACCACATCTATAGAAACCTTTATTTCAGGGTAAAAATCTAGTTCTATCCATCGGGAGGGAACTCTGAACAATTTTATTCTTAATTGTGGGGGCGCTTTTGTAAATAAATTTCAGCTTTTCTGGTAGGATGGATTTTAAGGTTGGATCTTTTAATAGGGTGGTCCAGTTTCTTCTTCATACTTGTTCCACCTTTTTATATTGTCGATTGAATTGAGTGACAAAAGCCAACCCATCACTTTCATCTTTATCTAAGGTAACTTTCTCCTGGGATAATAATATATTCCTATCATATCCTTCCACCTCTTTAACTGTTTTATTTAATTTATTTTCATCATATCCTTTTTGCTCGAATTTTGAAACCATATCTGAGGCTTGTTCCTGAAAGGTATTTAAGTTGGAGCAGTTCCTTCTTAATCTAACCATTTGCCCCTTAGGTATATTTTGTAACCACTGTGGCACATGGCTAGTATCCGATCCAATATACGTGTTAGAATCTGTGGGCTTACTATAAGTACTGGTAACATATGAATTGCTTATGCAGAAAGTCAGATGTATGTTGACATTGTTCTCATTTAGATGTGCACAAAAGGCATTAAGACTATTTCTATTTCCCCTCCAGATGAAGAGAATGTCGTCTATGTACCGCCACCATTGCACCAAGGGAATCATTCCGAGTTGTTCGCTAGCAGATTTCGGTCACAGCTATCAGGAAAAAAAATGGCAATACTGCGCATGCGGCACAATGCGCACGCGCGTCATACTATTACAACGAACTATGTAGTTTCACATATGTGTGAGGCGCGTGAGATAACACTTGGGATAAGGCTGGCTTATTATCCTCCCTGCGCCCCTCGGTGTCTGATGCCGGTACTCTGGCTTGTTAAACCCTTTGTTGTGTAATGATTGACATCTGCCAATGAAATGCAATATCCTGAACCGGTTCTGGAACCTTTACTTATGATTATATGAAATGGAGGAGGCATACATATACAGTGCATTAATGCAGAAATTAATATTGTATGAATCAATTATATAAAGTACCGTGGTGCAAAATCATTCAGTTCATGTGAAAGTTCTGTGCACTCAGCATCTAATGCGGAGATGAATGAGATATCCAATGATCACTATCGGTGCTAGAGACCGGCGTCCCGTATCTCTACAGTGGCTACAAGTCTGTGTAATCTTGAGCGCTACCCCGGGAGCTTGCGTCCTGCACCTGGCTCGTTGCTGCCTGGGGAGGGAATGAGCTGGCTTGGGCTCTGCAGAACCTTTTGACGGACACCCCCCCCTCACTTGCAGAGACATAGAAACATAGAAACATAGAATTTGTCGGCAGATAAGAACCACTTGGCCCATCTAGTCTGCCCCTTTTTTTTTTATATATATTATTTTTTTTTTATCACTAACCTTATTTGATCCTTATTTCTTTGTAAGGATATCCTTATGTCTATCCCATGCATGTTTAAATTGCTCTACTATCTTAGCCTCTACCACCTCTGATGGGAGGCTATTCCACTTGTCCACTACCCTTTCTGTGAAATAATTTTTCCGCAAATTTCCCCTGAACCTCCCCCCCTCCAGTCTCAGTGCATGTCCTCGTGTCCTATTGCTTCTCTTCATTTGGAGAATGTTTCCCTCCTGGACTTTGTTAAAACCCTTCATATATTTGAAAGTTTCTATCATGTCCCCCCTTTCTCTTCTCTGCTCCAAACTATACATATTGAGATTTCTTAGTCTTTCTGGGTATGTTTTGTGATGTAGGCCATGCACCATTTTAGTTGCCCTCCTTTGTACAGTTTCTAATGTATTAATATCCTTTTGAAGATATGGCCTCCAGAACTGAATACAGTATTCTAGATGAGGCCGTACCAATGACCTATACAGTGGCATTATTACTTCTTTCTTTCTGCTGCTGATTCCTCTCCCAATGCAGCCAAGCATCTGACTAGCCTTCCTCATTGCCTTGTTACATTGCTTACCTGCCTTTAAGTCATCTGAAATAGTGACTCCTAGATCCCTTTCCTCCTCAGCAGTTTCCAGTATAGTGCCATTAATACTGTATTTAGCTTTAGGATTTTTGAGACCCAAGTGCATGATTTTGCATTTTTTGGCATTAAACTGTAATTGCCAGACTCTTGACCATTCCTCTAGTCTACCTAGATCCTCAATCATTTGTTTTACCCCACCTGGTGTGTCTACCCTGTTGCATACCTTTGTGTCATCTGCAAAAAGGCATACTTTCCCTTTAATCCCATTTGCAATGTCACCAATAAAGATATTGAAAAGCACTGGTCCAAGTACAGATCCCTGGGGTACTCCACTGGTAACATTTCCCTCCTGTGAATGCACTCCATTTACCACAACTCTCTGTTTTCTATCCTTCAACCAAGATCTTATCCATTCAATAATCCTAATATCCAATCCCAAACTTTCAAGTTTATTTAGCAGTCTGCGATGTGGAACTGTGTCAAAAGCCTTACTAAAGTCAAGATAAGCTATATCCATGGCTCCACCTTTATCCATCACTTTAGTCACACAATCAAAAAAGTCAATAAGATTTGTTTGACATGATCTTCCCCCAGTGAATCCATGCTGTTTGGGATCCAGTAAATTGCCGGATTTGAGATGATCTACAACTCTTTCTTTTAAGAGTGTTTCCATCAATTTCCCTACTACTGATGTAAGACTCACTGGTCTGTAGTTGTTTGCCTCTTCCTTGCTTCCACTTTTGTGCAGTGGGACTACGTTTGCTCTTTTCCAGTCCCCTGGAATTTCTCCTGTAGCTAATGACTGGTTTTGTTCTCCTTTGAGTGCCTAATGACCTTTTGTTCTCCTTTGAGTGCCACCCATCTGTCCTTTCTGCTTGCGATGTTCCTTACTGTGCTGGTTCCATTTTTATACACCCGGCACCAGGGCTTCTTAGGAGTATCAGTGTCCTTAATATCTGTTCTTCTGGGTGACTTTGTGTCTGTTTCTCCAACGCGTTTCAGCTTGCTGGCCTTCCTCTGGGAGTCTGTGTGATACACTGTTCTCTGGCATAAGTGAGGATAAGTAGCCATCTTGTGTGTGGGAGCATTTACTGTTGGTACTTCCTACTTACATTGTGATTGTTTTTTCTAGATGTCAATCAATGGTTCTACTGTGGATTGGTTATTACTACTTGGATTGTGATTGGTTTTTCTAGATGGCAATCAATGGTTCTTCTAGTGTTGTAGATTTCTTGATACAAGTAAATCACTGAAACTGTTTGCTACTAGATGTCACATGTTATACATAAATCCCTGATGTTCTTGCAGTCTGGGTTGAACATTGCATGTGAATATGTAACAGAAGACTATATTATGTTCCTCCAATAAGTGTGAATGGAATAAAATAGTCTAATTTTGTGCCTGTATTCTGTATAAATGTATTATTCCTATCAGAAAGGTGTTACCTGGGTGTTATATATATAGTTACTTGGATACTAGTGGGCTTAGAGAGAGTGTTTGAACCCAGGATATAAAGATATTATCTTCATATACAAATTATGGATCGTACTTCATTGTCCTGGTTGAGGCCTTTGGGTGTTCGGGTCACCATGTGGACTATCATACGCAGTTCCTCCCTGTTGATGGTGAGTATGTAGTAGGGAGGCCAATCCCGGGATCGGGATCCCGGGATTTGGGCCCAAAAATGTTGGGATTTGAATCCCGGGATTGTAGCATCCAATCCCGGGATTATACTGCGCATGCTCGGGAGGGTGGGCGTAATTAATACTACTTACTAATATTAGGCGGGTGGCAGCCATGAACAAGTTGAACGCGGCGGCACTTCAAATGTAGCGCCGACCGCCAGCCAATCAGAGCTGGCAGAACGGCAGCCAATCAGGGAAGTTGCAGCGACAGCCAATCAGGAGCGACTGATGTGGCCGCTTTCCTGATGGGCTACCGGTCCACCAGCTCTGGTTGGCTGGCGGCCGGCGCTTCATTTGAAATGCCACCACGTTCAGTGTGCTCATGGTTGCCGCCCGCCTAATAGTAAGTACTATTACTTACACCCACCCTCTCTCCCTCCGTGCAGTCAGTGGTGCTCCCTACAGCCTTCCTCCCTCCCGCACCGCTACTAACCCTCCCTGCCGCGACCTACACCCTCCCTCCTGAGTCCCGCACCACTACCTACACTCTTCCTTCCTCCCGCATAGCTACCTACACTCTCCCTACCTCCCGCACTGCTACCTACACCCTCCCTTCCTCCCGCACTGCTACCTACACCCTCCCTACCTCCCGCACTGCTACCTACACACTCCCTACCTCTCGCACCGCTACCTACACCCTCCCTCCAGCGCTGCTCCCTACAACTTTCACTGATCCCTACTGCAATCCCGGGATTGACCGTTTTTCAATCCCGGGATTGAAAAAACGGCCCAGGATTGGCCTCCCTAGTATGTAGTCACCCCCTCTCCAGTTTTTCTTAACCTCCTTCTGCCCTGTGACCTTGAGTAGTGTGAGATTTGATTCATGATGTTCTTTGTAATGTAAGGAAAGTTGATGTTCTTCCGAACCTTTTTCTAATATTCCGTATGTGTTCGTTTATTCTCATTTTGAGTGGTTGTATAGTCCTTCCTATGTATTGTTGCGGGCAGGGACATTCTAACATATATATAATGCCCTTGTTGTGACATGTTAAGTTGTCCTGTGTGTTACATTTTGTGGAATGGGAAAAGAGGATTTTGGTACTTACCGATAAATCCATTTCTCTGAATCCACTCGGGGACACTGGAACAGCTTATACAGTAGGGGTGTGAAGCTTGCAACCGGAGGTGTGGCACAATCTAAAAATTAGCATTGTCTGCACAGCCGGCTCCTCCCTCTTCATGCTCCACATCCCTCAGTTTGGAAAGTTTGACAGAGAGAATAGGACATGAGACTCCAAACCAAGGGTGAGGAGCCCACTGTACAACAAATCAAACAGCATCCAAGAACTCTTTAACAAGAACCTTGAACACAGCAGGTTGACAGCACCAAGGCGGGCATCCAGTGTCCCCGAGTGGATTCAGAGAAATGGATTTATCGGTAAGTACCAAAATCCTCTTTTCTCTTTCATCCACTAGGGAACCCTGGAACAGCATTATACAGTAGGGGACATCCCAAAGCTACTCCCAAGGGTGGGAGTGCTATCAGTGGCCTGCAAAACTAAGCGTCCAACTTAGAATCTCTGGACGCAAACGTCTCAAACTTGTAGAATCTTGTAAATGTGTGTGCTGATGACCACGTTACCGTTATGCAAAGCTTAGTAGTAGAGGCGCCTCTGGCAGCCGCCCATGAGGCACCCATGGATCTAGTGGTATGGGTACCAACCTGAATCGGAACTCATTCACCACAGGATACATAAGTCTGCCTAATGGTAAGACTAAGCCATCTGGCCAGGGTCTGTTTAAATGCTGGCCAACCCTTCTTTGGACCATCATAAAGATCAAACAAATGGTCCGACTTTTGGATGGACAACGTAACCTGTACGTACTGTCAAAGTCAGAAAAATATCTCTATGCACACTGCCATATTTGCACCTCATTCAGGTCCGCGCTGCGCATGCGTACGCTCTCCCGTGAAGGCGCATACCCGCAATAGAGTGCACTCGCAGGCACACGATATGCGTATTTACGGTAGAGTTTATGTAATCGTAGCGTGCGACTCATTCGTTACATATTTTCAGTATTAATGTATTTTGTAGATCATGGTCCCTTTGATAGATTCTGAAAGTTTGGTTAACATAGCATGTTCCTGAACGGAGGAATCCCTCTTTGTATTGTACGAAGGGTCTAACAGGAGTCATACAGTGGTGTTTGGTACCCATCGGAAGAGTATTTAAATAGCAATATTCCGGTGTTGGTTTGGAGCGGATTAATCGCTCGTGCGAATAGTTATGGACATAACAAGTTATGTCCATTTTCTATTATTTGTTCTTATTTAATCATGCGGCGGGAAATCTAGTATCCCACCCACCTGAACAGTTGGAAACAGTCACAGCCCACCTGTATGAATCAACCTATGACCTTTTGTTATGGTACAGAGCCGAATTCCTGTGTCCAATGAACAATGGGATTGTAGGGACCATTGGATTGTATTGTGTGTGGGGCATAAATAGGCAGGCCGATCATATCCAACTTCACTCTCTTCAACGGTTCTCATTGCTGATAATTGGGAGCTGGATATCGAGGCGCATGCGATCGTTTCCCCTTGTGCGTAAGTGTTTCTCCGCAATTGTATTTGTCTTCTTGTGATATTGAGCCAATCTCTCTCAAATCTCTCTCTCTCGTCTTCTCATCTTCTCTTATTTCTCCTTAAACTTAACTGTATTGTATTGTATTGTATTTCCTGTATAGTTATCTGGTTAGTTGGTTTATGTTATATTGTAGTGTATCATTTGTACTGTGTTTCCCTTTTACAAGTATAATAGACTTAATACACATAATAGGTTTCGGACCCTAAGCCCAGGTATCTGTGTATTCTTTATAGTGTTAAGCATTTCCTGAGCGTCGGTGACGCTCAAGCAGCTTTGTAGTTAATCAGGTTACACCAGGTTGCACTTACACTTTGTCTCTACACTAAAGTATACTGTGTATTTCGTTGTTAAAGGTATAGGTATAAAGGTTTAACGTTGTGAGCGTCTGCGCCGCTGGTGATCTCCTCGTGGTCCCGAGCGTCCGCTACGCCATAGCGAATCATTACGTTAGTTAACAACCAATAGCGTGCCTGCCTGTGATCACTTGGCCGTGAGGTAACGTGACGCCTGAGCGTCTCGATCACGGCTAAGCGATCGATACGCAACTAGCGTACCCTTACGGTACTTCTTACGTAGATAGCGTACAGTGTTCTTAGACCTCATAAAGGGTTATAAGTACGATAAATAATTTAGCTTTATCAATTGGCGGCTCGTCCTGTCCTTCACATATCTGCACTAGGTAGATCAGCAGACATTATCCCTCAGCAAAGGGCGGGAGATTGTCTCGTAGTGCTGACGGGATAAGCGTCTGCTTCGCTTAGATAAAGAGTGCTGAAGGAATCCGGGAACCGGAGGTAAGAACAAAACGCTAGTGTCTTTTAAAACTGTTTATTTATTTTTCTGTCTTGCGTACACACGCACGCACATATATATATCTGCATTTTCTTTTCATTTTCGTATATCACTATCCTGTCTGCCAGTTTTATAGTTGATAATAGTGCTAAAAGAGATTTGCTGTTATTTCATAGTTTAAGAATAGAGGTAATATAGTTAAAGTGTAGACAAACACATAGTTTGCCTGGGAGATAAGGCGAAGTCAGTGTGGTTGTGCGGTAGATGATCAGGGATCATCTACATTGATAAAAGTATAAATTGTGTTACGGTGGATCTTTGCTTTGCGTACACGTGTCCCTAACAAAAGACTTGTGTACGCAATCCAAAAGCAGACGCACGCAGCGTATATTACGCAACGGAGCGTCCGGTTACGCCCACCTAGCTCAAGTCACGATAAGTTGATTTTTAACGCAAAGCGATAAATAACGCAACGCGAAAAGTAACGCAAAGTGGTAAATAGCGCAACAGGCGATAAATAACGCAAGTCTATTTTTGGTGTCCGAAATTTAATTAACAGATCCTGCTCCTAATTGGTAACACAGCTGGGCTAAAGAAAAAATTTCTGCGCAGAAATAGAAATAGAAGCAAAAGTGTACATGTGATGAGTGAGTGTTTTCATACATTTATATAATTTGGAGGTTGAACCAAAAGAAATCACCGAGTACTCGTGAGGAACATACGTGTAAGTGACATGCACGGTGGCTAAGGAGGCATCCTTGCTTAAACATACAATTTGAGCATTAGAGTATAGCGGACCAGGAGGTAACAGACCAGGAGGTCATACGACAGCAGACCAGGAGGTCATAGCAAACCAGCAGGTTCAGGTACAGTAGACAAGGAAGTCCGCTATACAGTCCAGAGGCACAACACCGAAAAGGGTTGGTGCAACACCCATATAGGCCATACAAGCTCGCTGAAGGAATTCGCAGCCGCAATTTTCGATTCCAATTGGTCTTTCCATACATAAGTTTAGTTGCTTATGTACTGAACGATTGTACCGCACGTAATTGTGTGCATTAGTTAGTAATCTGACCCAGTACCATTAGAGTACAGGGGTCACAAACGCTATTTGTACATTCTGACGTGATTTGTGTAATTTTTTATTTTTACAAAGGGAAGTTCGCTGGTCACTCAGGAACTATCTAACAACCCCACCTTTACTGGAAAGAGTAAGTGTTCTTCGGATAACCCTCGCATGTTCCAGTAAACAAAAGGTTTATAGGTGCCCTGTGTCGAGTACGCCAGCACCATATCGGTGTGATCAGGTCGTATTGGTCGGCGTGGGCGAGCGAGTGAGGTGCTCGGTAAACTTCACCGCCTACCTATCGTGAATATTTTGGTTTTCTGTAAGGGTTCGCTGAAAGACCCTGATATAGAGATCAGAGGTAGAGCAAGCAACGCCTGCAGATTATGGGGGCCAGTTGTTCAGGAAGGGGGCGATCAACCTCGGTTCGGGTTGACCCTGTAAACCGTCCAGTAGGATCGGCCAGGTATATAATGTGTGAGAAATATGGAAGTCACACAGAGGTTTTATGTGATGAATGGGAGAGAATGACGGTACAAGACCGGGAGAAATTCCCCAGAATAGGTAGCTTCAGCCCAGAGGTGTTACAAAATTTAAGGAGGAGGATATGTCTCATAAAATCAACAAAGAGACGAGTTCAGCATTATGATTATTTACAGTTGTGGCAACAGGAAGGTGAGATACAGAGAGGTTTGGCTCAGGCGGCAGGATCTGGCTCTAACAGAAAACTGATTGCCACGGCCCCGCCGCCACCATATATATCGGGAGAGAAGTTGATTGCGGAGAAAGACGCAATAAGGTGTAACACACAATCACTTAGTAACCATGTAAATGTTAATGATAATGTAAACCCATTAACCCATGCAAGTATTTACCCGTGCAAGTTGTACCCTGTTTTGAACTTTCCTCAGGAGTGTGATCAAGAGGACGAAGCGGCAACAATTTCAGCGCTCTCTCTAGCGGCTACCATAGCAGAGACCACAGTAGGCACAGCTCTACCCACGAGATTAGCAAAGGCCCCTAGCGGAGGGATAGGTGAGGTCGTATCGACTGGTAAGTACGGCACCATGCATTATACTGAAACAATTTCACCACAAGCTGTAGAACCGACACAGAATGAGATTGTTAGAGTTAACCCTGTTAGAGTAATAGCAGTTCCCAATGGGAAAACAGATGTATCAGGAGCCACGCCCATAAGGAACATTGCCATGTACAGCCCATTTTCCCGAATGGAATTAAGGACCATAGTGTCTGAATTCCCTGACCCTAGAAAAGATTTAGTTGCCAGCCAAAAATACATCACAGACCTAGGAAACACTTTAGAGCCCAATAATAAAGATTGGCAGATATTGCTAAGAGCTTGTTTACCCTCCAATGTCGACTCAGCTCAATTCTTAGCTGATTGTAGACTAGACCTGGATGTACCTCTTACAGATGTGTACAACAAAGATAACGTGAAAACGATAAACTTACAGTTAAAGGAGTATTTCCCAGCAGTTGTTAAATGGAGCAAAATATTCTCCATTAAACAAAAGGAGTCTGAAACGGCAGCAGAATATTTTCACCGGGCACTATTAGAAATGGCAAAGTACACTGGTATAGAGGACATTAGGACCAATCCTAACCATCAAGAAGTAGCAGTATCTGTACTGATGGATGGTTTAAAGGAAACATTAAAGGCAAGGGTGCAGACCACGCAACCATGTTGGCGAGGTCTGTCAGTGTCCACTTTGAAAGAGGCTGCTATTGATCACGACCGAAACATCACTAGACACAGGGAGTCGCAAAGTGATAAGTTAATGACAGTAAGTATACAGGCCATGACTACAAAGCAGCCTGCGTATGTACCACCAAACCAGAAGGGTAAGTCAACTGTGGTAACATGTTATTTTTGTCACAAACAGGGACACTATGCACGAGATTGTAGATCAAGAAATATGCAAAACTCTTACCAACCCCCTAGACAACGACATGACACACGACATTGGGAGCAGGGTCCACAGAGATGGAGTTATGAGCCACATACAGGGGAAACAAAAAGATATCCTCCGAACAGAGATTGGCATGCCTCTGGTAGTTCCCAGCTATCTCCCTCACAAGTAGTTGCTGCCAGCGGGATTTAGGCAGGTCACCATACCCAATAGGGGTGTGGCCATACCTGTAATCTGCAGCCAGTAAAATTGATTGCCAATCTTGGAAGTGAACCCGAGATCGCAATTAATGTAGCTGGTAAAACTTTAAACTTTCTTGTAGACACAGGGACGGCCAAGTCAGTGATAAATTCGACAGTGGGCATGAGAACCACTGGTAGGACAATTCCAGCCATGGGAGTAACAGGAGTAGTCCAGCACTACCCTGTTAGCAAACCAGCCGAGATTACAATAGGGCCTTTGCATACCAAGCATTCCTTTTTGCTGGCTGCATCGGCACCAACCAATCTCCTGGGAAGAGACTTACTGTGCAAAATGGGGTGCGTCATTTATTGTACTCCTGAAGGTGTATTCTTGGACATACCTGAGAATCACGCTCAGGAAGTGCGAGACATGTTAGACTCCCCATCAAAATTAATGTCACATACCATTATGACAAATAGGAATCCATCCCAAGTAGAAGAGATGACATCTCAGATACCAGAGTCACTTTGGACAAAAGACGGACAAGACACTGGATTAATGGCAAATGTAGCTCCAGTAGTTGTACAAGTAAAAGATGGTAGGATAGCTCCAAAAATCCCACAGTATCCTCTGAAGCCAGAGGTGGAGTTAGGAGTTTTCCCAGTAATAGAGCGCTTGCTACAACAGGGCATTTTGGTAAGAACGTCCAGCACTGCAAATAGTCCCATCTTCCCTGTTAAAAAGAGTGGAGGGAGGGGTTACAGGCTAGTGCAGGATCTAAGGGGGATTAACAAAATAGTTGAGAGTCAGTTCCCCGTAGTGCCAAATCCAGCTGTCATCCTAATGCAAATCCCTCCCACTGCCAAATTTTTCACTGTTATTGACCTCTGCTCCGCTTTCTTTTCGGTACCTCTGCACCCTGACAGCCAATATTTGTTTGCATTCACATACAGAGGAGTCCAATACACGTGGACTCGATTACCCCAAGGTTTCATAGATAGTCCAAGTATATTTTCCCAGGCTTTGCATGATTGTTTACAGTCTTTCCAACCAGAGAGTGGATCAGTATTGATACAGTATGTGGACGATCTACTGCTGTGTTCAGATTCACTGGAAGCATCTCTGAAGGATACGAAACAGCTTCTGTTTCATCTTTCAGAGACAGGACACAAGGTTTCCAAAGACAAGTTGCAATTATGCCAAACTAAGGTAAAATATTTGGGACACTGTCTAACACAAGGACTGAGACACCTGACCGCTGATAGAATCCAAGCAATTAGAGACATGACTCTGCCACAAACCCAGCAACAGATCAGAACATTCTTAGGAATGTGTGGGTATTGCCGTAATTGGATCCCAGGGTTTTCCATTTTGGCGTTACCTTTGCAAGAAATGGTCTCCTCAAACAAACCTGATCGGATTTCGCATACAGACGAGTCTGAGATGGCATTTGAGAGACTCAAACAGTGCCTAACGCAGGCACCAGCATTAGGTATGCCAGACTATGGGAAACCCTTTGAACTATACGGAACAGAAAGTGCTGGTTGCGAAGATGTCGTGCTAGGCCACAACCTCACAATCCATACGCCACATGCAGTATCAGCCTTATTGAATTCTGCCCAAACCAGACACGTCTCATCAGCGCGGTTTACAAGATGGGAATTGGCACTAATGGCCCCCGTAAACATCACCATAAGGAGATGCAGTGCATTAAATCCTGCAACATATCTCCCAGGTGTGCCTGGTCAGGCACAAAGGGTGGAAGGTGAGAGTGATGGGGAAGGAGGATTTAATACAAAGGAAGATACACATGATTGTATGGAATATTTGACCCAAAATTTTACCGCAAGGCCTGACATCAGTGACAACCCACTGGAAGACGCAGAACTCACGTTCTACACGGACGGTAGTTGTCATAGACAGTCAGACTCGGGAGACTTGTGTACTGGATACGCAGTCGTAGATGACCAAGACACCATAGAAGCGGAACCGCTAGGCCCACCTCACTCAGCCCAGGTTGCTGAACTGGTCGCCCTAACCAGAGCATGTGAATTGGCTAAGGGTAAGTCAGCCAATATCTACACCGATTCTAGATACGCGTTCGGGGTAGTCCATGATTTCGGAGCCCTATGGCGCCTCAGAAATTTCATGACGGCAGCTGGTACACCGGTAGCGCATGCAGCTCACATAAAAAGGCTTCTAACAGCGATACAGGAACCCGACAGAGTGGCTGTTATCAAATGTAAAGCACATACATATAGTCAAGACCCAGTATCACTTGGTAACAGCCGAGCAGACGAAGCTGCTAAGTTAGCAGCTGCTACCCCCATACAGACAGACACCACACAACTGATGGTATTTAATACCATCAACACACAGAAGTTGTGTGAAATGCAGAATTTGTGTTCCACACAGGAAAAGGCAGTCTGGAAGGCAAAGGGATATGGCCAGGAGTCCTCAGGGCTCTGGACGGATGGACATGGTAAACCAGTGGCCCCCAGGACATACCTTCCGTGTCTGGCTGAAGCAGCTCACGGGCTGACTCATCTAGGCAAGGAGGGGATGTGCAAATTGGTAAGAGCATATTGGTGCGCCCCAGGATTCTCCTCTCATGCGAGTAAAAGAGCAATGTCATGCCTTACTTGTTTGAGAAAGAATATTGGAAAAGCAATACCTACAGAACCATCCCATATCCCACCTGCCGGCGGCCCTTTCCAGGTAATCCAAATTGACTTTATACAATTACCCCCTTGTCGGAATTTGAAATATGTACTTGTTTGTATAGATGTTTTTTCGAATTGGGTCGAAGCATTTCCTGCGGCTACAAATACCGCTATGTTTACAGCTAAGAAAATTGTGCAGGAATTTGTATGTAGATATGGTATCCCTAGAATAATCGAAAGTGATAGGGGTACCCATTTTACAGGTGATGTCTTTCAAGGAATGTGTAAGTTGATGGGAATTGATAGCAAGCTGCACACTCCGTACCGTCCACAGGCGAGTGCGAAGGTCGAAAGAGTGAACAGCACTATTAAAAATAAATTGAGTAAAGTGATGACAGAGACAGGATTGACATGGCCAGAAGCTTTACCCATTGTTTTGTACAGTATCAGAACCACTCCCAGGTCCCCTCTTAATCTGTCCCCTGTTGAAATCTTGTTTGGTCGACAACCGCATGTCATGATCAACCCTCAGGATGATTTGAAATGTAACAATGAAGTAACTGTAAAGTACTTGATTAACATGAGTAAACAGTTGAGGAATCAAAATGATAATCTGAAGTTGGTGATTCCTGATCTACCTGATAGTAATTGTCATGACATTGAACCAGGGGATTATGTAATGATAAGAAATTTTCTACGCTCAGGTTGCCTTATTGACAGATGGGAAGGACCATACCAGGTCTTATTGACTAGCACTACAGCATTGAAGGTTGCTGAAAGAGAGACTTGGGTCCATTCATCCCACTGCAAGAAGGTTGCTGATCCAGAGAAGTCCCGTGATAAGGAACAGACGGTAGAGGTTGTATCACTGGAGTGTCTGTTCCAGGAGGACTGAGGCGGCACCTGAGCCTTGAAGACCAAGAGCTGTTGTCGACTCCCCACTCCCTTTTATTGTTTTTCTCCACTTCCCATCCCCTCTCCCTTGAAATTTCTTTTTCCCCCTTCTCATTCTTCTCCATTTCCTCCTCAAAGATGGACTTGCCCCAAGAGACTGTGATCCGGAGTTTCCTGTTGACCATGATGTTGACCAGAGCAGTCTGTTCCGGCGAGAGTACCATGGAGGTCGAGAGAGGTTCTGGAATGGGTCCTGATGATAAAGATGGAGGCGTAGTTTTCCAAGATCAACCTAACCAACAAGCAAAGGCGAGTATCAGAAAACGATCCGATAGCATTGATCATAGAAGAAATTGTGACGGATTGTTAGCTGAAGAAAACTGTATCTGTAGGCTTTGTAACAATGTCATTGAGGATGGGTGTATAAAGAAATGCCAATCCAGTTTTAATATTCATATGGACCGGCATCCATTGAGTGACTATCACTCTTTAGTGGGTAATGTGTTAAACAAAACAGATTGTTGGGTATGCTCTCAAGTACCTCAGGGACATAGCAAATCAGGGCTAGTACCATTTCCTTTAACGATAGGGGAGGTACTTGAGTTAAATGGTGGGAGACCGGTGGACAGGAGGTTTAATATCTCCAGCCCTCCTAGTTTGAAGCTCCACCAATACCACGTGGATAGGTCCCTATTATGTTTCAACATCTCCAATCCCCGAAAGCCGGGAAATTGGGAAGTGTCATGGAGTAACCACACCATGACCTTTTCACACAGAGCAGATAGAATGCCTACAGATACAGAGCTTGTACGCCACATAGCCAGTAGAGGAAAGTCTTTCCGGTATAGGTACACCTTAGGAAATAGGATTACTAGAGTTGGAGAAGTATCACCAGGATACTGTGCACATATCGTACAACCTGATACGTGTATTAAGCAGATGGAAGAATTAGGATCAGGAGATTTCACTTGGAAGGTGTGTAATATGGTTCTGTCCTACTCCGTCCCATATGTTCTCCCCGATGATGCATATTTCATATGCGGGAGAAAGGCGTACAAGTGGCTTGCCCCAAACTCTGAAGGATTGTGTTATATTGGAAAAGTATTGCCTGAAGTGATGACTGTAACACATGATAAAATGAAAGACATACATCGTGGTGCCCAAGCTCCTTATACTCACACTCATTACGAGCACCGGGTTAAAAGACAACTGTCAGAAAGGTTAGAGCATCCGGCCTCTGATCTGATCCATGAATCCACCGGGATTCAGGTTCTGGTGGCGTTAGATTTCACTCGCACCGCTCGAGGAGTGATGAATTATAGATACATTTCCGCACTCGCCAATTTGTTAGATAATATCACTGAAATGTATGATGACACGTTTAGATACACTGGAAGAGAACTGCAAGCTTATAAAACAGAACTGGTACAGCATAGAATGGTTCTTAATTACCTCACAGCAGTGACAGGCGGATATTGTGTTACATTGGCAACACAATACGGTATAAAGTGTTGCACGTATATCACGAATAGCACCGAGGATCCGGTCGAGGTCATAGACCAAAAGATGGACGATATTCTCCAATTGAAGTGGGAATTTCGCCGAAAACACAATCTCACCCTCGCTGCTGTAGGTAATGAGCTGACTGGTTGGGTGTCATGGTTGAACCCGCGAAATTGGTTCTCCGGTTTAGGAGAATGGGCTCAAGGAGTCATAATGGATGTTGGAAAGTTTCTCCTATGTATCTTAGGTGTTGTCATATCAATTGGCTTGATATTTAGATGCGGTCAGGCTTTAATGAGGTGCAAACAAAGTACAAGAGTGATGAGTTTGAGGAGTGAGGAAACTGTAATTAACCTGGATTTGATTTATGACCCAATGATAGAAACAATGACGTGATGAAAATGCGATTATACGGTCCGTTTCTTTCACCTGTTTTTCTGCTTTTTCTCCAAGATAAAAAGACCCCCTTGGACGAGGAAGTTGACGAGACGCTATACAGACAACGGATTGACCAAAGAAGAAGTTTTGACCATTTGAGAAACGGACATTTGATGAACTTTGCCAAGGATCCCCAGTTTCCCTAGAATTTTTAAACTTACGCTAGCCCAACATTTTCTGTACATCTAATGGCATTGACAAAGCTTATTGCTCACGCCTAAATGAGCAAAACAGCGCAAAGAAGACGACTTTCAACTGATACCGAACAAAACTTCAACGACAGATGTACATTAACCTGACATAGAATACCACTGCATTTATCCATAAGTGTTCTTCATCTTCATCTCTATAACCCTCAGGTAATGACACACATAGTCGATAGGGAATACAGGCACAGATATCAGCAACCACATACTTCCCCCATTCATGTATCATCAACTAAAATGTGCTTCCCCATTTTGTTACAACCACAGCCGAAATGAGCTCGGTAGAGTTTGACAGCCCATCCACAGACCCTTAATACGGGATAAGAAGGAATTCAAATGTATACTTCGTAATACCTCGAAGCTTGATTTACAACACGTACGGCACGATGATACATGACCCCCCAAACATGGACTCATACACACATGCTCCTGCTATCTCACTAGGTTATACCCTCTTCACACCTACTCCTCTCTCCTCCCCTACCCAACCATGGAAATGAATTAACCCCTGACATATATTTTTCTCCTTTTGAAATGTTTTAGAAAGTGGCAGTTATTATTGACTGCCAAAGGGTGGACTGTCAAAGTCAGAAAAATATCTCTATGCACACTGCCATATTTGCACCTCATTCAGGTCCGCGCTGCGCATGTGTACGCTCTCCCGTGAAGGCGCATACCCGCAATAGAGTGCACCCGCAGGCGCACGATATGCGTATTTACGGTAGAGTTTATGTAATCGTAGCGTGCGACTCATTCGTTACATATTTTCAGTATTAATGTATTTTGTAGATCATGGTCCCTTTGATAGATTCTGAAAGTTTGGTTAACATAGCATGTTCCTGAACGGAGGAATCCCTCTTTGTATTGTACGAAGGGTCTAACAGGAGTCATACAGTGGTGTTTGGTACCCATCGGAAGAGTATTTAAATAGCAATATTCCGGTGTTGGTTTGGAGCGGATTAATCGCTCGTGCGAATAGTTATGGACATAACAAGTTATGTCCATTTTCTATTATTTGTTCTTATTTAATCATGCGGCGGGAAATCTAGTATCCCACCCACCTGAACAGTTGGAAACAGTCACAGCCCACCTGTATGAATCAACCTATGACCTTTTGTTATGGTACAGAGCCGAATTCCTGTGTCCAATGAACAATGGGATTGTAGGGACCATTGGATTGTATTGTGTGTGGGGCATAAATAGGCAGGCCGATCATATCCAACTTCACTCTCTTCAACGGTTCTCATTGCTGATAATCGGGAGCTGGATATCGAGGCGCATGCGATCGTTTCCCCTTGTGCGTAAGTGTTTCTCCGCAATTGTATTTGTCTTCTTGTGATATTGAGCCAATCTCTCTCAAATCTCTCTCTCTCGTCTTCTCATCTTCTCTTATTTCTCCTTAAACTTAACTGTATTGTATTGTATTTCCTGTATAGTTATCTGGTTAGTTGGTTTATGTTATATTGTAGTGTATCATTTGTACTGTGTTTCCCTTTTGCAAGTATAATAGACTTAATACACATAATAGGTTTCGGACCCTAAGCCCAGGTATCTGTGTATTCTTTATAGTGTTAAGCATTTCCTGAGCGTCGGTGACGCTCAAGCAGCTTTGTAGTTAATCAGGTTACACCAGGTTGCACTTACACTTTGTCTCTACACTAAAGTATACTGTGTATTTCGTTGTTAAAGGTATAGGTATAAAGGTTTAACGTTGTGAGCGTCTGCGCCGCTGGTGATCTCCTCGTGGTCCCGAGCGTCCGCTACGCCATAGCGAATCATTACGTTAGTTAACAACCAATAGCGTGCCTGCCTGTGATCACTTGGCCGTGAGGGAACGTGACGCCTGAGCGTCTCGATCACGGCTAAGCGATCGATACGCAACTAGCGTACCCTTACGGTACTTCTTACGTAGATAGCGTACAGTGTTCTTAGACCTCATAAAGGGTTATAAGTACGATAAATAATTTAGCTTTATCAGTACATCCACAGAGCTCTTACAAAGGCCAAAGACATGTCCCCATCTGCAACTCCATGAAAAGATGGGACCGCAATTGGCTGGTTCACATGAAAATCCCGAAACGACCTTAAGAAGGAACTCTTACATGATAAGGCTCCCAACTCAGGGACCCTTCTGGCCGAAGCTAGGGCAAGTAATAACGTGACCCTCCAAGAGAGATATATAATCTCTGCTCTCTCCAAAGCCTCAAAGGTTGTTGATTTTAAATATCCCAACACTAAGTTTAGGTCCCACGGAAAAGAGGTTGTATCCTCAGAACCCCTTGCAAGAAAGTTTGAACGTCCTGTAAGGATGCTAAACGCTGTTGAAATAGAATGGAGAGAGACGGAAACTGCTTCTGTAAAGAACCTAATTTTAGCCCTCCATCTAAAACAGGTTTGGAGGAAACTTAGAAGTCAGGATAAGTGGAATTCTTTCGAATCCCACTCCCGATCCTAACACCAGTCCATGTATCTCGTCCATATTCTGCAGTAGTGCATGGC
Source organism: Pseudophryne corroboree (assembly GCF_028390025.1). NCBI lineage: Eukaryota > Metazoa > Chordata > Amphibia > Anura > Myobatrachidae > Pseudophryne > Pseudophryne corroboree. The sequence goes on along the minus strand of NW_026968114.1, from coordinate 99,564 downwards.
CGTGACTAGCTACCGAGTGGCTATAATCGTAGGAATGGCTGCTCTTTATATCCCTGTGTTTAAGATCCGGGTTAAACGCAGCTTGTTCAGGTCTGGGTGGAGGAACAGCCCCTGAGATAGCAGGACTTCTCTCTGAGGTAACCTCCTGGATTCTTTCGCTCATAGCCCCGGAAATTCAGAGTACCAACTCCTGCGTGGCCAATCGGGCGCTATTAGAATTTCCTAACTCTCTTTCCCATTTCGCCCTAACTAGAACTCTGGGTAAGTTGGAAAAATGTAAACCCTTCTGCAACACCAAGGAAGTGTCAGTGCATCCACTCCTTCTGCTGCTGGATCTCTCATGCTGGCCAACATACCTGTGCAGCTGATGGATTATTTCAAGAGGCCTACCGCCTTCTCAATTTCTGGATGCATGTCCTGGCGACTAAGCTAATCTGCTTCCCAGTCCTACATTATTGAAAGCATGATGATGTGCCTTTCTACCTACAATGAGATCTTTGTGGCTACTTCTAATGCCATCTTGCTCCTTGTTCCGTCTTGACGACTTATGTACACCGTCATTGTGAAATTATCTGACTGCATCTTCAAGTGACGGCCCATCACTAGGTCTTCGGCTAAGAGAAGTTGCATTGTAACTGCACTCAGTTTGAGAAAGTCTATGGGTAGACTGCTCTTGTGACATTCATCTTGTCCTGAAACTAATGTTCCTCTAGGGCAGCACGCCCATATCTGAGACTGGCATCTGTTGTGAGGATCTTCCATTCCCAATTGCCGAATCTGTTACTTGCTGCGAAATTTATCTACAACTACCACCACTATTAGGGTCTGCTGCACTGTAAAGCCTCCAAAGACAGCACCATTCTCCGGAGAAGTTGTACACAGCGGTGTAGGAAACCTTCTGTGCCTGTAGTACCGGAGCCACCAACCTGTGTATGTCCTGGATCTTGCTACTGTGTTCAAGATGAGGCCTAGAAATTGAATCTTTTGAGTTAGCCTTAGGTCGGATTTCTTGAAATTTACAATCCACCTATGCTGAGTGAGACATTTATGAGTCGTGTCAGCTGCGATATAGAAACCAGTGCGAACCTGCTGTCACGATCCGGATACTGAGACACCATTTCCCTTCTGGATGTACGTCCTCCATAGGCCTCTGCTGCCACTCCTGTCTCGCTGGGCGCATGTTATTCTGCTATTGCGGCCTACATCGCAAGTGTTGCACCTTTCCTATAGTACTTAATTCCCCTTCTTTGTTTGTTCATGGGCGCAGCCATGTTAGACTCCAGTCACATGACATTATTCCTCCTATCCACGGTGCTGGAGCCTTGTCATAATTGCTCAGCCAATCCCTGCTATGCAGTAGGTATAAATATCCGGTCCCAGCTCCCAAAAGATTGTCAGTGCTTTCATTGTCAACAGTGTTTCCAGCCTACAAGCTTCACTACAGATTTTCTCCTGCAATTCCATTCTGCAGATCAGCCTGACTTCCCTGGTGATTACACTCTGCAGTGTAACCCGACTCTCCAGTGTTAACCCCCTACAGCCTACTTTGGATTCCTGTGTTTGAACTTTTTGCTTTGCAGTAATCATCCTTCATTCTTCAGTTCCTACGCACTCCAGTTTCATTCCTCATCTTCCAGCGAACCACAGCTTCATTCCTCATCTTCCAGCGAACCCCAGCCTCACTTATTGTTTACAGGACTTTCTTCCATATTCCAGGTTACTGGCCTTTACCGGTGACTTTATATTATTCTTTTGCACGTTATTTGACTTTTTATTTAATAAAAGCACTTAAGGAATTCCCAGTTGTCGTGGTCACGCCCTCGGGCATTCTTTGCTGCTGTCAATACGCATGTCCAGGAGTCACATAGCTCCTCCTAAATTTAAGTACCCGTCAGCCCCTACAACTGAGGCTCCCAGTCACGGTCCCCAGCCCTCAGTTGTGACAGTAAGCACTGACCTAATGGATCCAGCCGGAGACCAGGCTCAAGCGCTTAGGCTGATACAAGAACTGGCAACCCGCCTTGAACGTCAGGAGGCTGCTGTAGGCCATGTTGGTCACTGTCTCCAGGACCTCTCCTCCCGGCTGGATGAAATTCAAGCGGCCCTCCGTGGATTAGGGGCGTCCAGTGTGTCGACTCCAGCGCCTCTGGTGGTGTCCCCACCCACCATACCTGTTCCTGCTCCCTATCTTCACTTGCCAACTCCTGCTAAATATGATGGATCCCCTAAAGCCTGCAGGGGTTTCCTAATCCAGTGCGAGATCCAATTTGAATTGCAACCCAGCAGTTTCCCTACTGACCGCATTAAGGTGGCATACCTTATTTCTCTACTCACTGGTGCCGCTCTAGACTGGGCCTCACCTATATGGGAAAGGTCTGATGTCTTGTTGTCATCCTATGCCAACTTTGTGGCAACGTTCAGACGAATTTTCGATGAGCCAGGTCGAGTGACATCAGCTTCCTCAGAGATCCTTCGACTGCGTCAGGGGACGCGAACTGTCGGTCAGTATTTGGTGCAATTCCAGACCTTGGCATCTGAAGTCTCCTGGAATGATGACGCTCTTTATGCAGCCTTTTGGGGAGGGCTATCCGAGCGTATCAAAGATGAGCTCGCTGCTAGAGACTTGCCTTTAACTTTAAACGAGCTCATTTCCCTATGCACTAAGGTCGATTTACGGTTCCGTGAAAGGGCTGTTGAACGAGGAAGATCCACATTTCCCAGGATTCCTACGGTTTCCATTCCTCGTCAGCCATCTCCGTCTCGGGAGGAACCTATGCAGATAGGTTACTCTCGTTTATCTCAGGCAGAGCGTAGTAGACGTCTCGCTGAGCGTCTCTGTTTGTATTGTGCCGAATCTTCTCACGTTATCAAGTCCTGTCCCAAGCGTCCGGGACAACCTCAAGTCCTAGCCCACCAACGAGAAGGTCAGCTAGGAGTGACGAATTTCTCTCCATTTCCAAGTAACTGCAATCTCTCAGTTTCTCTGCAGGTGGCTCCGCGTACAAAGAATCTCACTGCCTTATTGGATTCTGGAGCAGCCGGAAACTTTATTACAGAGAGGTTCGTTAAGCAGTGGTCTCTTCCCACTGAGAGACTGTCATCACCGATATCTCTAACTGCCGTGGATGGCAGTAGGATTCCTGAGGCGGTGATTACCTCCAAGACCCTACCTATCCGTCTGAAGGTAGGGGACCAGCATACAGAGTTGATTTCTTTCCAGGTTATCCCCAGGGCCACCCATCCTGTGGTCCTAGGCCTTCCATGGCTACGTCTGCATAATCCTCAAGTTGATTGGAAGTCGACCCGTATCCTGGCATGGGGTCCTTCCTGTTCAGAGACCTGTATCCAAAAAGAGCTTCCAGTTCGCATATCCTCCTACAAGTCTTCTGATGTCCCGTCTCCTCTGTGCCAAGACTCCAAGCTACAGTTTTGTCCAGGGTCACCGAATCACAAGGCTGATGCTCTTTCCCGCTCTCGGGAGCAAGAAAATGAGTCTGAGTCTACTGACAAGCATTGTATTGTTGATCCAGTGGCGTTCTCCGCAGTGAGTATGGACTCTATGCCCCCGCCAGGGAAAAATTTTGTGAAGCCGGCTTTCAGGAGGAAGCTCTTGCATCGGGCTCATTCCTCTCGCTTTGCCGGACACGTGGGCATACGCAAGACCTTAAAATTCGGCTCCAGGTCAAATTGGTGGCCGACCCTAAAGAAGGACATTGCTGAATTTGTGGCCTCCTGCCCGAAATGTGCCTGGCACAAAGTATCCCACCAGTTACCCACTAGGCAACTGGTTTCCTTGTCTGATCCTCATCGTCCGTGGTCTCATCCCTCGATGGATTCTGTCATGGATTCCCCACTTCCAAGTTGGTACAAGTCTTCATCCAGAAGTTCCATTCCAGATGGCCAGGTAAACTTAAGAAGTGTCCTGGGGCCACTCCTAAAAGGGGGGGTACTGTCACGATCCGGATACTGAGACACCATTTCTCTTCTGGATGTACGTCCTCCATGGGCCTCTGCTGCCACTCCTGTCTCGCTGGGCACATGTTATTCTGCTACTGCGGCCTACATCGCAAGTGTTGCACCTTTCCTATAGTACTTAATTCCCCTTCTTTGTTTGTTCATGGGCGCAGCCATGTTAGACTCCAGTCACATGACATTATTCCTCCTATCCACGGTGCTGGAGCCTTGTCATAATTGCTCAGCCAATCCCTGCTATGCAGTAGGTATAAATATCCGGTCCCAGCTCCCAAAAGATTGTCAGTGCTTTCATTGTCAACAGTGTTTCCAGCCTACAAGCTTCACTACAGATTTTCTCCTGCAATTCCATTCTGCAGATCAGCCTGACTTCCCTGGTGATTACACTCTGCAGTGTAACCCGACTCTCCAGTGTTAACCCCCTACAGCCTACTTTGGATTCCTGTGTTTGAACTTTTTGCTTTGCAGTAATCATCCTTCATTCTTCAGTTCCTACGCACTCCAGTTTCATTCCTCATCTTCCAGCGAACCACAGCTTCATTCCTCATCTTCCAGCGAACCCCAGCCTCACTTATTGTTTACAGGACTTTCTTCCATATTCCAGGTTACTGGCCTTTACCGATTGTGAACCTAATTATCACGTGTGACTTTATATTATTCTTTTGCACGTTATTTGACTTTTTATTTAATAAAAGCACTTAAGGAATTCCCAGTTGTCGTGATCACGCCCTCGGGCATTCTTTGCTGCTGTCAATACGTATGTCCAGGAGTCACATAGCTCCTCCTAAATTTAAGTACCCGTCAGCCCCTACAACTGAGGCTCCCAGTCACGGTCCCCAGCCCTCAGTTCTGACACCTGCTCCTTGAGCAATGAGAGTCATCTGGAATGGCCGGGAGTGATGTTTGAGAGCTGGCCTAGATCAGCAGATCATCTAGATAAGGTATGATTGTGACCTCTAACAGTCTTATATTTGCAACCGTTATCACCCTGATCTTTGTAAAAACTTCTCGGGACTGATGATGCATGGAATGGTGAGGCCCCAACTGGTAATGACCTTTCACCAGTATGAATGGTAAGTTAGCTTGGTGTGGAGTCCAAATCAGGATAAAAAGGAACGCATCCCTTATGTCTATAGACACCCTGAACTCCTCCGGGTCTACGCCTGCAATGACCGATTGGATTGATTCCACCTTGGATCTGTAGGCCGTTAGAAACTGGTTAAAAAAAAAAATATTAAAATTGAGTATTAGTCTGTTCCTCCCTTGAGAGTAGGGATGTGTGTAACAATGACTGAATTTACTGTCAGCAATGCATTTTCGTGTGAATGGCATGACCGCTTGTGTGTTGTCAAGATCTACTTTTAATCTAGGGAGATAAACCCTGTTGATACAAAATTCTCTTTTCAAGTCTCGGACCCGGTCTCCCTTAGCCGTTCCAACCCTTACCCCCCATAGGAGGTCCAAGGTGAAATGTGTAGAGACCAGATTACTGGCTGTTGGGAACAGTCGTTATCCGAGACTCCTTCAGCATAACATTGAGCGTCAGACTAGTAGAATCATGGACCAGAGTGACTTCCACTGTTGGTATAGTTCTATGATACTTGGTAGGCAGAAGATCTGATTCTTCTGAATTTCATTTGACCAAGAAAAGTTTCCCCTCCCAGGGAAATCACTTTCCAGCCCGGTAACTATAGCCTCTGTACAGAAACACAAACTACCTAGGTCCATGTGAGAAGGCCTTGCAAACAGAAGTTGGATTCCCATGTCAATTCCAACCTACATACGACCCGTCTTTTTCAGTGGGACTGCAATAATTTAAGAAAGTCCCGTGAACAGAATAGGCAGGGGTGAGGCCACCCTCGTTATGGGATCCTTTCCCCTTCTGTGGAATCCAAAATTCGGTTTGTTAACTCTCAGATATGCTGTGCTAGGCACAATCTGTATTTGTGGAAGCATTTACTGCCTGTATTTATTTACGCTAGTATCGGTACCCTCTTCGGTATGAGAGACAGCCCCTTGTTCCACTCCTACTCTAGGGTAGGAAGGGGTGTTATTATAGGTTTCTGCCATTTTGTTATACCCGAGTGATGGAGTCATTTTATTTATGAATTCCTCCTTCCTCATTGCTTCAGATGGGCTCGCAGCCATACTCAAATGTTGAAATACATGTCAGGTCTTGTTTTCCTAACCCTGACGTGTCACTGCCCCCGGTTGTGTGTCCATAGTGAGCTGTCGCACACCCCATGGCTGTTAACTTTAGTGCTAATTTATTTAAGCAACCAAAGCAATCCTTGTGGTCTTATTTACCTTAAATAAACATATACAAAGCGCTCAGCCGATCTTTACCTATTAGAAAAGGCGAAGAAAGACTGTAGAAATATTTGGAGCGTTGAACAATATTTTCAAACAGCGAGAAATCTTTTTTTATTTCTGGTATAAAATAAATAATTAATATAAATACTCATTCAACTGTCACCCACAAGACCGCCAACTGTTGTACAGATAGAGTTGTACTGGGTGACAATATCAAACGCTCCCTTCTCCTCCAGACCTGTCATCAGTGTCCATTGGAGGTATTATACATATACACCCACACACACATAAATACATACATATATATGTACACATACACGAACATATAATTAGATGGACACAAAGGTAACTGGAGTTACCCTGCTGGTAGTAAATCTTAGCGTTCTTGGTTTGTGCATTGGATGCTGAAAATGCACCTTCCACACAATACCTTGCCTGTCATCTTTATAATAGGCAACGGAATACGTTGTAGATGACGGGAACAAACGTCCAGATGATTCATCTGGCTGGATTCCCTGAGAGATAGCAAGAAAGAGAGAAAACCAAAAACAGTTATGTTAGACAACAGCCTTATTGCAACCCCCGCACGCCCAGCTGTGGTTCAGATCTGAGGTCGGGGCTGATATCCAGCCGTTCCCTGTATTTTCCCAGGATCTTTGTGTTAGAAGTCCTTTGGAAATATATAAAGTATAAACATGCTTGATTTAAAATGACATGGAAATCCTCTGCATCACACACCTATCTACAAGCAACCATAAGAGGAGGTGTATTTCTATACTGACCCCTCCCCCTATTCTAACCGGTCAAGAAATATGGCTCCACTATGGGGGGCGCATAGCTTCCCCTGTTTTGCATCTTGGCGCCTCTTAGCTTTTTTTAAAGATTGCGACCACTGAAATATTACATACAGATCATTACATTTAACCCCCAGCGCCTTCCTGTCCTGGCCCCAGACTCCTTAAATAACATTGGAGCACTGGAGACACACACCTGGGTCCATATATGCAGTCAATCTACACTTGAGCCACTGAGCATACCTGTCAGCGCTCAGGCTCTCCGCTCCCAACCGCGTATTGCCCCTCAAGCCGGGTTCCCCACCACCTCTTCCCGGACCCTCCACGTGACTGCCGGTGGAAGTAAGCAGAGCTGTGAAGAGATCCAGCCATGCACTGTTCGAGCGGCTTAGCAAGAAACTGTGGGTGCTGCAGCTGGCAGCCGCAGCATACCTATACCAGTCTGACACAGAGCCGGAGGGTGGAGAGTAGGAGTGGGGGACGCCGCCATGCTAGCCTGTCCGGATCTGGAGGAGGTAGGGGTAGTGGTGGATGCTGCGCTGCTAGTCTGCCTGGCTATAAAAAGTTAAGAGTCATAGGCAGCAGCGCAACTTCTGTATAACGTTTCCTTCAGATATACAAACTATCTACTCATAGTAAATATGCATCGGATTCTTCCTGTGGAGATAGATCCCTTTAGCAGGGATCCTTGTCTCTCTATACTTAAGACTCTTGTCCCTCTTTTGTTAGGTGGACGCAGCCGGTCTTTCTTCTTCTGGGGAAGTCTGCACCCGCCTCTGATTTAGGAGGGATTGGGCAATTTATTTCTTTCAGAAAAACCTGCACCCTCCTTTTATGTAGGTGGGATTGGGCCAATCTTAAAAAATGTAAATCTTTATGGAGCAGTAGCTCCCTTCTGTGCTTCTTTCCTCCTAGCACAATTTTTCATACTGAGGGATGAGGGGCGTGAAGGGGGAGGAGCCGGCTGTGCAGACAATGCTAATTTTTAGATTGTGCCACACCTCCGGTTGCAAGCTTCACACCCTACTGTATAATGCTGTTCCAGTGTCCCCTAGTGGATGAAAGAGAAACAGACATTACTGTTTGGGTAGGTGTGGTGCTTCTAGCTTTTGTTGTCTTGCAGCCCATGCAGATCCCATAGTGGTAGATGCCCCCTTTTTATGTGTTCCATCTATAGTAGTTTGTGTTGTTTTTGGTGGTATGTGGCTGTGTACCGGCTTCTTCTTAATGTCTGGTGCTTTCCAGAACACTACTTTTGGTTTTGGAGGTATGATATCTGCTAGTGTGTCATCTTGAAGTATCGGCCAGTGTTTATCTTTTTAATCTGATTTGCTTGTTTTGTGTATTGTGTTATGAAAGGGATCTCTTCTTTGTTTTCTGTTCTGATCTCTTTTTGTATTGTAGGAGGGGAGGCCTATCATTTCCCTTAACCATGGTATATGCTGTCTGTACCTTTTCTGTATCGTACTGTTTCTCTCTAAATGTTAAACTTAGTTCTTGTCCTTGTGTCTCATAATCGCTGACTCGGGAGCAGTTCCTCCTGAGTCTTTTGAATTGGCCTACTGGGATACTGTACAACCAGTTTGGGTGGTGGCAGCTGGAGGTTAGTATGAAGCTTTGGACGTCCACTGGTTTGCTGAACGTGTTAGTATGTATTTCGTTATCTGTGATGAATATGTAAATATGTCATTAGTACCACAGCGTTGGTTTCTTGACCTCATTGTCCTGGACTTCTGATCATTGTGATCTATACACTTCTTGTGTTCCTTCTAAAAGCACTGTTCAGAAATCTGCACTTTATCTTCTCTCCCCGATGTATGGTGGCAGCGCTGATATTCTGTGGGATACGCCTGATTCCTCTACTGGTTACTGTTGGCATAGTCCTTGCTATAAAGGCTCTTGTTCTCCTGATAGAGTCAATGAGTCCAGACCAGAATTGGGGATTTTCTTCTATTTTTTATATATATAAAGTTTTTTTGAAAAAAAAAAAAAGTGTTTTTCTTGTTTAATTAATGGTTGTTAACGTAAATGTCATTTTGTGTAACATATGTTTGTAAGAATCAGAGGGTCAGAGAGAATTTATGGAGCCAATGTATCATTTACTATTTGCTACTAATTCCCTCAAAACAACCGGACCTCCCAAATGTAAGTAGAAGGGACTGCAGCAGGTATCTCCCATACCTTCATGCATGGACATTTCCAGGCAAGGGTCAGGTAAGTTTATTTTTTTCAAATACAACAACCCTAATTCACCTACAAGTAAAAAAACAACATTTGAACAGACATCATTTATTTAAAACCAACAAATAAAACTTTCTTTACATAGAAAGAGACCACCCCCTTCCCTCCCGTAATATCATTCCACTATTCAACTGAGTTGTCAAAATCGGACACAGCCAAAATCACACCGGAAATCTTTTGATTTTAAACTTCTTGATTTCATATTTTTAATTCACATATTTTTGTCTTTTTTGTCTATCTATATTTTAAACTTAAAAAATACTTTACTCAGCATTTTCTGGTGGTGGCAAAATGCACATGCGCAGTGGCCGCGCGGACACACACATTGCGGTCACATCCCTGAGGGGCGAAAGCAGGTGGGCCGGGACCATTTTCCGGGGGGCTGCGTGATGTCACATCTGCATTCATCTCTGATTAACCCCCTATAAGCTTCCAGAGTGCACCTCATATCTCATCTTTTCCAAGTTACTACAAATGATATGAGATCGGTAGCAGCACTACTTTCAGGATTATTACACAGAACACACATAAAGGCTGACACAGCAAATAACAGCAACACATACAAGGGATTAATTAGAAATAAGGAAGCATAATCATCATTAAGTCTAATTATCAACTGGTTCTGTGCGGGACCCATTCACCTTTACTGCCTCTAGCAGCCCCTGGTACTGCACTGTGACCATCCGCCCTGTCTCCTCCCACTACTGCCACCCGCCCTGTCTCCCTGTACTGCCACCGCCCTGTCTCCCCCCACTACTGCCATCTGCCCTGTCTCCCCTCACTACTGCCACCCGCCCTGTCTCCCCTCACTACTGCCACCCACCCTGTCTCCTCCCACTACTGCCACCCACCTTGTCTCCCCCCTACTGCCATCCACCATCTCCCCCACTACTGCCACCCACCCTGTCTCCTCCCACTACTGTCATCCACCATGTCTCCCCCACTACTGCCACCCACCTTGTCTCCCCCCTACTGCCATCCACCATCTCCCCCACTACTGCCACCCACCCTGTCTCCTCCCACTACTGTCATCCACCATGTCTCCCCCCACTAATGCCACCCACCTTGTCTCCCCCACTACTGCCACCCACACCATCTGCCTCCATTACTGCCACTTGCCCCGTCACCCTCCATTACAGCCACTGCCCTGTCTCCCTCCACTACTGCCACTTGCTCCATCTCCCTCCATTATTACCACCCGCCCTGTCTCCCCTCCACTGCCACCCACCATCTCTCCCCCACTACTGCCACCCACCTGTCACCCAACATCCAATCACTAGTTGGGGATTTATGGTACTACTAACAGTCCTTCATCAACAGATGGAAGTAACCAGGGTAGTAAGGAGGCAGAAGCTGCTTCTGGTACATGGACCCTGGTCATGTAGGGCTGGGAGAGTCAGTAAGATTATGTAATAGAGTCACCATCTTCCAGGCAGCCGGTGAAGGGAGCAGAGAATGGGTGTTATGTGGCTTAGGTAACAGCCTGGCTGCTGCATTCTGTACAAGCTACAAGCGGTGTAATTCTTTTGCTGGGAGACCCAGGTAGAGGACATTGCAGTAGTCTATGCGTGATGATACAAGTACATGTATGACTGTAGGTAGATCTTCTGAGGGAAATAAGTGCTGGAGTCTGGCTATGTTCCTCAGATGAAGATCTGATTGTGGCTGATACCTGATGTCTAAGTGTCACTCCACCATCCAGGACACCAAGATTCCGCACATGATCAGCATTTTGTAACTCTGAACCCACAAGCGTATGTCTGGTTGGTAACAAAACTGAGCTGTAGCCCTGTCCTTTGTTGGTGAGCTTCTACCATATGGATCTGTTTCGCCAGGACTGAGTCACAGCCAACTGGCATCACCCATACCTGGAGCTCAGCTAGACAACCATTTAGGATTGGTACTGGGTTCTCAGTACCCTGAGCAAAAGACAGGTAATTTGTATAGCAGTGGTAGATGAGGACATGACGTCTGATTATTATACCCAGTGGTAGCATGTATATTGCAAAAAGCATAGGAGATAGGATAAGAACCTTTAAGAACAACGCATGGCAATGATTAGTATACTCCAGAGGATTAAAATGGTTCCTCACCTGAGTGATGTCTATTGTGTGCAACAAGAGCTGATTTATTTTTCAGAGCATAGAAATGGCCTCTCACCTTTGTGAGTTCGCTGATGTCTAACAAGATGTGATTTTTGTGTAAAACATTTCCCACACTCAGAGCAAGAAAATGGTTTCTCACCTGTGTGACTTCTGTGATGTAAAACAAGAGCTGATTTGTGTGCAAAACATTTCCCACACTCAGAACATGAAAATGGCTTCTCACCTGTGTGACTTCTCTGATGTTTAACAAGAACTGATTTGTGTGCAAAACATTTCTCACACTCAGAACATGGAAATAGCATCTGACCTGTATGACTTCGCTGATGTGTAACAAGTTGTGTTTTCTGTGTATAACATTTCCCACATTCAGTGCAAGAAAATGGCCTCTCACCTGTGTGCCTTCTCTGATGTGTAACAAGTTGGGATTTCCGGATAAAACAATTCCCGCATTCAGAGCAAGAAAATGGCTTCTCACCTGTGTGACTTATGTTATGTCTAATAAGATCTGATTTGTGTGCAAAACATTTCCCACACTCAGAACATGGAAATGACTTTTCACCTGTGTGACTTCGCTGATGTGTAACAAGTTGTGAATTCCAGGTAAAATATTTTCCACACTCAGAACATAGAAATAGCCTCTCACCTGTGTGACTTCGCTGATGTGCAACAAGTTGTGATTTCCGGATAAAACATTTCCCACACTCAGAACATGGAAATGACTTCCCACCTGTGTGACTTCGCTGATGTGTAACAAGTTGTGATTTCCAGGTAAAACATTTCCCACACTCAGAGCATGGAAATGGCCTCTCACCTGTGTGTCTTCTCTGATGTGTAACAAGAGCTGATTTGCATGTAAAACATTTTCCACACTCAGAACATCGAAATGGCATCTCAGCTGCCTTAGCTGACTGATGGGTAATACGCTTTGTGTTCTGTGTAAAACATTTGGCATCTATAGAACATGGAAACACTGTATCTACTGTCAGAGCTGTAACAGATGCTCCAATATCAGAGTGATCAGGAGAACATTCCCCAGGATCACAGGGATCAGCTGATAGAGCTGGATGTATAATTGGGGTAATGGGGTTATCTCCTGGAGAATCCTGTCTACTGTCATTTTCTCTTATTTCACAATCCGGTGATAACATTAGATGTCCTTCTGAGATATTCCTGCTTGTGTGTCCATCTGCTGGAAATAAAATACATTATGGAAATGTGACATTTTCTGTAACAATATTAATCTTGTAAACAATAGGAGAAGACGACTCTCTGGGACACTTAATTGTAAATGTGTGTGTATAATAAAACATAACTTTTAATGAAGGCTTTATAATATTGTGTCCACCCTCCTGAGAACACTCACAATAACAAATGTAATATTATAATAAGACTTAGATATCTCTCTCTCTTGTACTGGTAACTAACCATGAAGTATAAATGGAGATGTAGTCACTCGCCAAGTCCTATGTCAGCACCAATGTAAAACAATGGATGGGGAACATATCGTATGAATTGGAGATTCTAGATGAATAATAACATCAGTCATATGAGCTGATGGATCAGAGAAATGTCTCCTAACGTTACTCCTGGAAGCATTGGTAAGGTAGCATTCCTTTATGTGTGTGCTCATACGCTGGTAAGCCTGTACATGTGTTACTCACCCTTATATAAGGTATATTGCTACAGCAGAGTAGGTGTGTGGAACAAGGTACAGTATCTTACATGCAATACACCACATAATACCCTGCAATCATCATCATCTGCTAGGTTATAATCTACTTTTACACCCCCCCCCCCATCATCAGTGTCTTACCTTTATTCTCTCAATAGCAATAAGGATGATGTGTGTACGGTAAGTATGATACAGAGGATTACATATCAGAATCTATACTGCTGCCGCCATACTTCTGCTTCTCATACATGTGCTACTGGCAGCAGTGAACATCTGAGTGAGAGTGCAGGGAAGACAGCAGAGTCTGATGAGAAAAAGATTATATCTACCTTTGCAGGAATGTACCACACCTGTCACCCGTTAGTATTTAAAATAAATAAAAGTGGCGTGGCCTGAGTCCATTCAGACGTACTTTCTGGAGTTCTCACTAAGTGGCTTCTTATCTACCTGATAGCTCTCAGCCGCTGCTGGGACCAAGACCCAATCTATTAAGTCCTTCACTCCTCCTGCCCTAAACCCGCACACTCTGCTCACTCCGGGCACTGTTCACTGCCGCAGCCTAGCGACGCCACTGAAGCCACAGGCTAAATTTTGGAGCAAAGTGTGCCCAGTCTTTCCCACATGCTCTGGCCACCTGACTTGGAGTCGCTTTTGCCTCAGGTGGGAGCACTTGCTCTCCCGCTCACTACTGCTGGGGACAGAACGGGCTGCCCACAGTCACCGGAGCCCGGCAGTGATATTGGGAAGTGATATGGCTGCCATTTTGGATCCTGGTGCCCGGCCATCGCATACTTTCCCTTCAATAAGGTGCAAAATTGATATAAGCTGCTAAATAATTGTCCTGACGGCTGGACCGGGGTTACTATACTAAATTGAGGCATTTGCCTGGAGGTGAAATTACCTTCTATTTATATGGTACCACTATAATCTACTTCCTCTCAGTCTACATGCAGAGCCCAGTATCAAGTATCGTCTGAGTACAGCTCATTACACTCTGATTACAACCTCACAGTATATTATTTTGTGGATTTATCCCCTGAATATATTTTGCCATTTGTTTCTCTCTGTGCTGAGTACTTCACGTCTATGATCACGCTGACCTCTAGTGGAATTTCTCGGTCATTACTGTGTTATTCGAGTTGCATTACATCATGTTTACTTGAAATTTTAGCTCGGATACCCCCGTCACCCCGACTAAGAATGTCATTTTGAACTTAGTCATCTTGATGTAACCTCCTGACAGCGTACTACTGCTCCTTTTATTTATAGATCGTTTGTATTTTCCTATCTCTGAGAGGTCAGTCTCTTTGTAGCCGGCTTACCATGCCTCCAAAAAAGGTTAAAAGGTACATCAGCCCCACCTGTCCATCTCTTTGGTCCCTCGAATTCAGGTGGTCCTTCTAAAAACCGCTACAACATAATCTGCTTCTTCTTGTCAGATGCACTCTAGATAGTTCTGTTACTCTACGCTCTATACATTCTATGGTATCTACATTTAAGGACTGAAATAACCTCAGAACTTAACTCTAATATTCAAGCTTTGAGGTCCGGTATCAGTGAGATTGGCACTCGTACAGACTAAGAAGAAAGATATTGTTGCGTCTCACAAAGATCTGATTTCAGCACATGACACCCTTCAGGAAGACATGGTCTCTATTCGTGATAAAGTCATTGATTTAGAAGACAGGTCTCAGAGAAATAATATCAGAATAATGGGCGTTCCGGATTCTTTTACAAATTCTGAGCTTTATGATTATGCCATGGTCCTCTATTCAGAAGCTTCCACTGAAGGCTTCTGCGGTGGACCTTCTTATTGATAGGATCCATAGACTCCCAAAGTCCAAACATGCCCCTATCCAAGCACCGAGGGACACTCTGCTCAAGGTCCACTTTTTTCATATTAAAGAACACATTCTACAGTCTGCTTTGTCTTCCTCATCCACAGCCGAGTGTCTGGATAATCTACAGATATTTCCAGATATTTCTTCTGTGACGCTGGTCAAAAGACAATACAAGAAATTATATACAAAATGCGCTTCAACACTGGATAGATAAAAAAGAAATATCTCAGACCAATTTGTTCCCAAACGGTCGTAGCGTCTCTGTAAGATTTCTTCCGGAGTTTTCTCCAACGTGATAGTGCATAAATGGAGAAAAACAAAATGGAAAAATATCCAATATGTAGTAAGTTCGTTATGAGATAATGAGAGTCATATAGAGGGACTATGGGATATAAAGTCTCCCCTCCTTGGTGTCTTTTTGGAAATATTCAAGGGTCACCCGAAAGATGTGTCAATCATAAACGAGGGATGCTCACTTTCTTGCTTACTTCAATATACATGTGCATACTCCTATAAAGGTATCTTTAGGGTTTTCATAGAAAGCTTCGCTCCGAATGGTAATCGGTTGGTCAAACTATTTCTCCAAGTTGTGGAACATGGGTAAGACCACAAAAAAAGAAGAAATCAATGTGTAGTGATTCTCTATATTGGTGAAATAATGGGTATAAAGGCAAAATATATATATGGGTCCCTTTTCCTCTGTGTCATATATTGCGTTTAGGGGACCACCGAAGACCCATAGTCCCTCTATATGACTCTCATTATCTCATAACGAACTTACTACATATTGGATATTTTTCCATTTTGTTTTTCTCCATTTATGCACTATCACGTTGGAGAAAACTCCGGAAGAAATCTTACAGAGACGCTACGACCGTTTGGGAACAAATTGGTCTGAGATATTTCTTTTTTATCTATCCAGTGTTGAAGCGCATTTTGTATATAATTTCTTGTATTGTATTATTGTTCATTTTCCGGTTGATAACTCCGGAGCATATACATATTTGCAGCATCTACACTTCCAGCGCAGGGGAATATTTCCCCCTTGTTTCCTTCGCTGGTCAAAAGACGTCTATTCCAACTAGGGAAATGTGCAATACAAATGGGGCTTTCCTACTAAGATTATTGTGATGCGAAATGGCGCCTTCACAGTGATACCTTCACCCAAGGATGACCCTGCTATTCTGAAAAAGTGGGATTATTTTGTTGACAGCCCTTCATAACACTTTACCTAAACCAATCCCGGAGTTGTCTTCCGTCTTGAAGTAATATGCTAAGTTGTAAGACTGTTAGAGAGACTCAGAGTTTGTTTCCTACTGTAACATGTGCCAACTGGGACTAAGTTACTGGGCATGGATCTATTTTTGGGCCAGATTTATTTATTCTTATTATGGGTTTAAAACGTGTTTGTTTCTCTTTATTTCCTGTGCTATTTAATTACTATATAGTATATGGTCTGATATTCTTTCCACTCTTACGTTTCGTTATACCTTTCTAGAATGTTTGGGTGTTCAGGCAAAGCATGACTGATTCATGTAACATCCTGTTGCCCTTATAACTGTTTTGGTAGAACCTACATTGGATATCAGGCCAGGTTCTTGGACTTTACCTCCTTTGGATATATTGGTTACATTGAGATTTGATATTTCTTTGTACAATTGTTACTATGATGATTAGATTTTGCACTCTCGTATGGCTACTTGGGGTAGTCGGTGGGTTTCCCTTTTAGACCCGACCACCACCTTTTTCTGCCTTTCTGTCACGGTACCCTAGTGACGGAATCTCTAGCTCCTTAATGGACGCTATTTCTGTTTGTCGCCCGTTTTTGTTCCCTATTTTATTTTTTCTGTTATTTGATAGTTTGAAGTATGCACACGCCCTACAGACTCTATTGGACTTTACACAGATGATCTTAGATGTTTCATACCATGATCTGATCTCTATCACGGTGACGTTTTTAAGTCTTAATGTAAAAGGTCTTAATTCTCCTCATAAGAGACGTCTTGCAATAAAATATTTTGCTGACCAGAAGGCGGCGGTGGTAGCCATTCAGGAATCACATGTTCCATTGCACTCTCCCCCACAGTTTACCAATAACTACCCAACATGCTATATCTCCTGTGGTGCAGCCATCCTTTCTAATAAGATCCTGCCCCTTTCACCTGGAAAGCAAGTGGGTGGATTGCAATGGTAGATATTGGATTCTAGTTGGGAAAATTCATTATAAATATGTCCCCCTCACTTCTCTCTATGCCGCTAATGCCAGACAGCCCCAATTTCTTATATATTGTTTTTCAAAAGCTACAAGAAATTGCACTTCTCCTTATGGGAGATGTTACTCTTCTCCAGACCCTCATCTTGATAGATCCTCCACCACTGATGAACAGACCAGTAATGCCGCCCGTTCCGTAGCTTCCTCATGCTCCCTTTATTAGCTGAATATGACCTCTATAATACTTGGAGAATTAGACATCCAGGTGTGCGTGATTACACTTATTACTCTGCTGTACACAGGTCATATTAGAGAATAGACCTTCTTCTAGGTCATTACAATTGATTCCTTACTTTGATATATTTCAATATCGGGTGATAGTGTGACGACACAGCCGGCGCATCGTGTCGCACAGTGGTGAAATACATGCGGTTACTTTCCTAGCCCTGGTCCTAGCCATGGACTCCACTAATTGCCATTATGTTATTAGTCATATGCTAGGCAATATTGTATTGTATTGTGTTATTATATTGTACAGTTATGTTTTATCTGTTATATTAGGAATATGCAGGTTATTTGGTTATACTGTGTGCAATGTGTGTGATTGTATGCCAGAGTGTTAGTAACATAGTTACATCAGTTCATTGTAATGTAAGTTCCCTAGCTATACAATCAGATGTGATTAGGAGTAGGTTCAGTAGTAAACAGTTTCTGTATGGAGCTGCAGGTAATCTGATCCTATACACCCCATTGCGTACAGGAGCCCAGATACCTCGTCTCCAGTCCTCTGTGACCTCCTGACTGACCAGCTTGTGTGATGAAAAGACAGGGGAGGCAAGAGGAGTGGGCTCTTCTGAGGTGAGATCTGGCCAGAAGGTCAGAGAGTGTGGAGTTCTTGAAAGGAATGAGGTGTATTGCTTCTGAAAGCTACTGGTAGGATAGCGCTTCCAGTGTGCTGAGGCCTAGAAGCATGGTTGTTATCCTCTTGTTTCAAAAGGGCTACTGGACGTGCACTGAGGACGAGGCTGCCAGTGTGCTGAGTGAGGATTGTCTGGACGCATTGTGGACACTGGATGACAAGCTTTTCCTGGGAGTGCAGACTTGGTGGCTCTGCTATATAGATACTCCCGCATACATCTGTAATCCTATACTATTGTGGGGACCTAGTGAGATACCATCCTGGCATGTGATAGTTACTGTTTTAGTGTACTGTGTGTATATATTTACAATAAAGGGCATTTGCCACTTTACTAAACTGTTTACCTGAGTGATCTGAGAATCCGTATCCTCACAATTACTTACTACTTTTTAGATGCCATTTTGTCCATGTGTAACTCCATTTTGTTTATGTATGTCCTCACTGCTCTATATATGTTCATTTTATTAGGATTAGTGGGAAGAATATACACAGCTTTTAGGCTGGCTGATTATAATAAATATATCTTCCTATTATCAGTATCTCAGATGGAAACTGTCTAGTAAGATGTTTGGAATATTGTATTCATAAGTAGGTGAAAGGGGACAGTTGTCCAGGATAAGATAAATGATGTTATTAAAGGGGGACCCTGGGGGCGACTGAACTATATTGTTTAAACTACGTAATTGATGACCATCATCTGGGACAGATCATGAAACATCTGAGATTAGAGCAGAGTATTCTAATTTGATCTTGCTATTACTGTAACTGAGTATAACTTGTTATTTGCAGGTTCTCATTGTTGTAACTTAGAGAAATAAATGCTTATCCTTTATAATATGTCCTGTGTCAGTCTCCATATTTATCATATTGTATCCCAGAACCTGGTGACTTGAATTTTTCTACCGACAGTAATTTCATGGTCTGATCACACCCCTCTGATAGGGTCCTGGTCGCCTTTTCCCGCTACTCCTCCTTTACCACCTTGGAGATTGCAGGATTATATATTAATAGATGCTGAAGGCACTAGAATTTTTGCAAGAGGCCCTGTCCTACTACTTAGACGTGAACGCTCCTGAAGATACTTCCATTAGGAACCATTGGTGTGTCCTTAAGGCCATGGATCAGAAGGCCGTCATCCAAGTGCCAGGGGACAGGTAATCAGCAGGGAATGTGCAGGATTCTGAATGCTGGTTCCCATACACAAGCTCTATAAATGTATTATATACCTAAGGCGACGGTAGCAAGACTCAGATGCTGCCAACTCAGTAATAGGAGCCGCTCACAAGCCAATTCCCTGAGGCCGGCTGTTACAGGAGCATGTGGATACATGACAGGGGCTGCGCCAGATATTTCCTATGCATTGTGTCACGTGGCATGAGGAACCCTGAGCCTGTGCCCTAGCAAGCAACTGCACCATGCCAGAAATATATGTAGTTATGGTAGACTTACTGTCGATAACGCTATTTCTCCTAAATCCACAGTATCCACATGATATGCATTGGGATATGAGGTCAGCGGATTGGCACCAATGATCAAAAGCTTTTGGCCTCCCAGAATGCAACGGGCCAGTCCTCTATATCCCCGCCTCCTGGCTCAGCAAATTCAGTTGTTTTCCAAAGCTCAAGGCAGGAGCATCATAGAGAGCCCTAATCAGGCGAGAAGAACACACATGCACACCCTTTCGTACAAGAAGGAAGAGGTTAGTAAGTGTAAGGATCCTCAAATCAGGTGTGTCAGGGTGGGATCCCTGTGGATACAGTGGACCAAGGAGAAATAGAGTTATCGACAGTAAGTCTACCATAACTACATAATTCTCCTGTAGGGTCCACAGTAGTATCCACAGAATATACATTGGGATGTCCCAAAGCAATTTAGTGGAGGGGACGCTCCAGATTGGAAAGGAGAATCCTTTGCCCAAATGCAGCATCCTGAGAGGCAAAGGTATCAAAGGCATAATGTCTAATGAATGTGTTAATGGAAGACCATGTGGCTGCCTTACATATCTGTTCTGCTGAAGCACCACGTTGTGCTGCCCATGACAGACCTACCTTACGAGTAGAGTGAGCAGAGACACTAGCTGGATTAGGGATATCAGCTTGAGAATATGCGTCTGAATCGTCATCCGAAGCCACCTCGCCAGTGTTTGCTTGTCAGCAGCCAATCCTCTCGTGAAATCCGTAGAAAATTAAGAGAGTGTCTGTATTTCTGATGGCACTGGTACGATCCACTTAGATCCTTAAAGCCCGGACTACGTCCAAAGATGCATCTCCCGCAGAAAGATCTGGCCCTTGGAAGGCCGGGACTACAATTTCTTCGTTAAGGTGGAATTTAGACACCACCTTAGGAAGATAACCAGATTTGGTTCTGAGAACAGCTCTGTCTGGGTGAAATATCAAAAAGAGGGCGACATAACAATGCCCCGAAATCTAAAACTCTTCTAGCTGAGGCAATAGCAGAGTAGAAAGAGAATCTTAGCTGTCAACCATTTAAGATCCACTTACGTCAGTGGTTCAAATGGAGCAATTTGAAGCCCCTTTAGGACTATACCTAGATCCCAAGGCGCTGTAGGAGGAACAAATGGAGGTTGGATGTGAAGCATTCCTTGGAAAAAAGTGCAAACATCCTGCAGGTCAGCAATTTTCTTTTGAAACCATACAGTCAATGCTGACTCCTGAACTCTCAAGGAAGCCACCTGTAGACCTTTATCCATTCCTGCCTGAAGGAATGCTAGGACTCTGGGAACTCTGAAAGACCTAGGGTCAAATTTCCGGTCACTGCACCATTGAATATAAGCATGCCATATTCGATGATAAATGCAAGCTGAGGAAGGTTTCTTTGCTCTAAGCATTGTTTGAATTACCTGTTGTGAAAATCCTTTTGCTTTCAGGATGGAAGTCTCAAGAGCCACGCCGTCAAAGACAGCCAATCCAGGTGCTTGTAATAACAAGGACCCTGAGACAGCAGATCTACACGTTGAGGGAGTAGAAACGGAGTATCCACTGACAGCCTCTGTAGATCTGTGTAGCAATGTCTTCTGGGTAAATCCAGAGCTATTAGCATCACGGTGCCCTTTCCCTGTTTTACCTTTCGCATCACCCTGGGCAACAGGGCGATCAGTGAAAACATAGTCCAGACGAAAGTCCCATCTTGATGACAGGGAATCCACGAAGGTCGCTTTGGGATCCTTTGTCCTTGACCCGTATTCGGGAACTTTGTTGTTATGACGGGACGCCATGAGATCCATCTCCGGCAACCCCAACTTGTCTACCAGAGTCTGGAAGACCTTGGGGTGTAAAGCCCATTCGTTTGCATGAATGGCATGTCGACTGAGAAAATCCGCTTCCTAGTGCCACCGTAACGTGTGGCTCACCTCCTTCATTGCCTTTTGGCTGCGAGTTTCTGATGATTGAGGTACGCTACTGCCATTGCATTATCCGAGCGAATTTGAACTGGTTTCCCCCGAAGAAAGTCCTTTGCCTGAATGAGTGCCATATATATGGCCCGAAGTTCCAATATATTTATTAGCAGGCAACTTTCTTCCTTGGTCCACTGCCCCTGAAAGCAACATTTTTCTGACACTGCTCCCCAGCCCTGAAGACTGGCATCCGTTGTCAGAACCTCCCAATCTGAGATCCTAAAGGGTCTTCCTTTGTCCAGATGGGATGTCTGTAGCCACCAGGCTAATGACCTCCGTACTTACAGAGGAAGGACCATAGTCTGAGTTTTTATTGTCTGATATAACCCATTCCACTTGGAATTTAGCATACTCCACCATGTCGAATGTCGACACCATTGATCCCATCACACTCATAGCTGCGTGAATGGATACCCTTTGACTCTGTAGCAGCTCCAGAATCTTTGACTGTATTGTGGTCATTTTGTTCAGAGGTAAAAACACTCTCTGAAGACCTGAATTCAATACAGCCCCCAAGTGAGTCATACGTTGGAACCAGGGACAACTTTGCCCAATTTATGAGTCAACTGTGACACTGAAGCAATTCCTGAACTGCACCAGGATTAATAGGTCGTAGAGGTATGGAAAACTCCTTATCCCTTGTCGACGGAGATAAGCCGCCATTACCATCATAATTTTGGTGAACACTCTGGGAGCTGTAGCCAGTCCAAATGGTAGGGCCTGAAACTGAAAGTGTTGCTGGAGGATAGTAAACCTGAGATAGCACTGATTGGACAGTGCTATAGGAACATGCAGGTAATCATCCTGGATATCAAGGGATACCATAAAATCCTCCGGCTCCATGGCCAAAATAATGGAAGGTAAGTCTCCATATGAAACAGAGGCACCCAAATGTACTTGTTCAGCACCTTGAGATTGAGTATGGTCCGGAATGACCCACTTGGCTTCTGAACCAGAAACATGTTGGAATAGAAACCTTGTCCTTGTTGCGCGCGCACAGGGAATTGGAATTATCATCCCAGATTGAAGCAACTTCTGAACTGCCTCTTGTAAGGCCCTGGCCTTCGTTTCTACGGAAGACGGGCTGGTACAAAAGAACCTTTGTAGAAGGTGTTTCTTGCAGGCAAACGCATAACCATGAGATAACGCTTCTTGCACCCAGGCATCTGTGGTGGACTGCTGCCAGATCTGTGCAAAATGATGAAGTCTGCCTCCCACCCCCCTGGAGTCCCCCAGGTGGAGGACCACACCATCAAGCTGATGGCTTATCTTCTGGCTTGGAAGCAGGCCCTCTGCTAATTGCTTTTTAGTCTTACCAGACTTGTCAGATTGGGACTGTTTGCCATAACCCTTCCCTTTTGCTTTTCCCTGGGTCCGAAAGGGCCGAAAAGCTGGAAACCTAGGTTTGGATTTGTGGGTTGAAGGAAACTTCACTTTCTTGGAGTCTGCCTCTGACTCCAAAATACTGTTTAATTCTTTACCAAAAAGAATATCTCCAGTAATAGGCAAAAGACTCTAGAACCTCCTTGGACTCTGAGTCAGCCTTCCATGTACGTAGCCAGACCGCTCTGCGAGCTGCTACTGCTGAGGCTGATGCTTGAGAGAAAATAGTACCCATGTCCAAGGCTGCTTCTTCCATAAACATAGCCGCCTGTTTAATATGTGCAATATGGGATTTTTGCTCTCTAGATGCCAATGAGACATCGTCCTCCAATGCATCAGCCGAGGCCGCCACTGCTTTTGCCATCCAGGCTGAAGCTATGGCTGGTCTTACAATTACCCCAGACAATGAGAAAATTGTTTTTAAAAAACCATCTATTTTTCTATCCGTAACAATCATATAATGATGTTGAAGGCAGAGGTAATCTAGATTTTCGAACCAATCGAATGACATGTGTATCTACTTTGGGAGCCACTCCCTTTTTAAACAGTCCCAAGCTGGAAGAGGATAATGGGAATTCCATTTCCATGAAATTCTAAACTTCTTACTGGGTGTGACCAAAGCCTCTTGCATAATCTCCGTCAGCTGTTCTAACCCCGGAAATTCAGTTCTGACTGTTTTGGGATGTTTAAACACAGGAGCATTGGATTTTAACAAAGGGCTCTGCTGCCTCCTATAAGGATAGAATGGCTTTCACAGCACTAATTAGCTCAGGTATAACCACTGAGCTGGGACCTTCATCCTCGTCTCTGTATGCAGACCCAGAATGCGAGGAATCCTCATCCTCCGAAGTGTCCCCATCTGAAACATGTGTAGACTGTGAAGATGTAGTTTCATGTTACCTTCCACAGGCCTTTCAGTACGTTTTAGTTGAAAGGCTGCAGATTCCTGGACTGGATGTGATAAAACCCAGGGGGAATGTTGCATGTAAGGGTTAACAGGGTAACCTATCATTGGTATAGGTGCTGGCATTATGCACTCAGCTACACCAAATAATGTCTGTGCAAACGTAGCCCGTGGGGGTTCCATATGAACGTGTGCCTGCCTAGGATTATTCAGGAGGCTTTGGTGAAAGCTAAAACAATTTGCACATAATCCATTCTGAACCAGATCCTGAGAGGTTAACCCAGCTTTGCAGGACAAACATGAAATCAGTGTTGGTGCTGCTGTGGAGAGTGTATCCTCCTCACACTTGCTGCTCTTAGACATGATAAACAAATCACACACCTGTATGGCGTTAACTACACAATTTGTGACTGAAATCAATTAATAGCTTGCTAAAGTGACATGCAATCAGGCACTTATCCAACTACTCGTACCCAATACATTAGTGAACGCTGAGTGGATCCAGATGCAAATAGTGTACACAAACGCCAAGTGCACACAACAGTGAACATAGACGCCCAAGTGAAGACCAATGCACCAGTCACACAGACGCCTATGCTGCGATTGGGTCCTTTAGAAACACAGCATCTCAGACGGAAGCAGCAAATCAGTTCATGGCAGGAAACTCAGAGGAAACTGGTCATGAACCGGGGGAGGGGTGACCAGGGGAGCGTCTTACTCCCCACTGCTGACTTCAACCCCAGGGACCCAGGCCTCACACTAATCCCTGGAGTCTATGTTCCCTGGAACCTAGCACTGGTGTACCCGAGGTGGCAGCCGAGTCAGCAACTGTTCGGTAGTCTCCCGCCCCCCCACGCTATGCGGAACTGACTCCTTACCTTCTCCCCGTGCTCCGGCCACAGCCTGTTAACGTCAGCTGGACTTGCTAGTACATTCAACACAGACGCCCACCGAAACAGCACTGTACACGTAGGTTAGCGTTGTTGCGACCCGGCAGGGAGTTGTTGGAGTAACTCTTTCTAAGGTGCGTGTAAGACGCTTTTTAGAATACTCGCTCAAAAAACGTAAGACTATAAAAATAAATGAAATAACAAGCTTAGGGCTGCCAAAATCAGCAGCCCAAAGATCGTGGTCCGACTCCTGCTACACCAACGAAAAAACTGAATTGCCTAAGCCAGAAGGCAGGGATATAGGGGACTGGCCCGTTGCATTCTGGGAGGCGGAAAGCTTTTGATCATTGGTGCCAATATGCTGACGTTACCTCATATCCCAATGTATATCCTGTGGATACTACTGTGAACCTTGCAGGAGAAAAGGAGTTTATATATAGACCGGCGTGTGCTAATAGTGATACTCTCAGGAAATACCTTGCATGTAATACCATAGGTAGAGGTCCTGCTAGCACACAGTATGCCTGCTGGTGACACACAGTGACATGATGTGAGGGGCGAGCAGGAGTATAATAGGGGCCGATGGCTTGTGAAGTATGAGATACACCAGAGAGTGTGGGGAGAAGACTGGTCAGATCTCTGGGCTGGTAACACACAGTGACATGATGTGAGGGGGAGAGCAGGAGTATAATAGGGGCTGAAGGCTCCTGATGTATGAGATACACCAGAGAGTGTGGGGAGGAGACTGGTCAGATCTCTGGGCTAGTAACATACAGTGACATGATGTGAGGGGGGAGCAGGAGTATAATAGGGGCTGATGTCTCCTGATGTATGAGATACACCAGAGAGTGTGGGGAGGAGACTGGTCAGATCTCTGGGCTGGTAACACACAGTGACATGATGTGAGGGTGAGAGCAGGAGTATAATAGGGGCTGATGTCTCCTGATGTATGAGATACACCAGAGAGTGTGGGGAGGAGACTGGTCAGATATCTGGGCTGGTAACACACAGTGACATGATGTGAGGGTGAGAGCAGGAGTATAATAGGGGCTGATGTCTCCTGATGTATGAGATACACCAGAGAGTGTGGGGAGGAGACTGGTCAGATCTCTGGGCTGGTAACACACAGTGACATGATGTGAGGGGGAGAGCAAGAGTATAATAGGGGCTGATGGCTCCTGATGTATGAGATACACCAGAGAGTGTAGGGAGGAGACTGCTCAGATCTCTGGGCTGGTGACACACAGTGACATGATGTGAGGGGGGAGAGCAGGAGTATAATAGGGGCTGATGGCTCCTGATGTATGAGATACACCAGAGAGTGTGGGGAGGAGACTGGTCAGATCTCTGGACTGGTAACACACAGTGACATGATGTGAGAGGGACAGCAGGAGAATAATAGGGGCTGATGGCTCCTGATGTATGGGATACACCAGAGCATGTGGGTAGTAGAATGTTCAGATCTCTGGGCTGGTAACACACAGTGACATGATGTGAGGGGGAGAGCAGGAGTATAATAGGGGCTGATGGCTCCTGATGTATGAGATACACCAGAGCGTGTGGGGAGGAGACTGGTCAGATCTCTGGGCTGGTAACACACAGTGACATGATGTGAGGGGGAGAACAGGAGTATAATAGGGGCTGATGGCTCCTCATGTATGAGATACACCAGAGGGTGTGAGGAGGAGACTGGTCAGATCTCTGGGCTGGTAACACACGGTGACATGATGTGAGGGTAGAGCAGGAGTATAATAGGGACTGATGGCTCCTGATGTATGAGATACACCAGAGAGTGTGGGGAGGAGATTGGTCAGATCTCTGGGCTGGTAACACACAGTGACATGATGTGAGGGGGAGAGCAGGAGTATAATAGGGGCTGATGGCTCCTGACTCCCCTACTGGGCAGATACATTTCCCTCATTAGTCTGTACTGACAGAGGAGGGTGTAGGATAAGAGATTGTTGTAGTGACTGAGCAAGGAGAATATGTGACTCTTTTCTGTAATAAGTGTTTATTACTCACCTGTGCTGATATCTGTAGGGATCTCCTCCTCCTTACACTGCTGATCACCCTTCAGATACGTCTCTTCTTCTCCCTCTATATCTTCTGCCTTTATATCAGTCACATACGTCTCTTTTTCTCTCTCTATATCTTCTGCCTTTATATAAGTCACATACGTCTCTTCTTCTCCTTCTATATCTTCTGCCTTTATATCAGTCACATACGTCTCTTCTTCTCCCTCTATATCTTCTGCCTTTATATCAGTCACATACGTCTCTTCTTCTCCCTCTGTATCTTCTGCCTTCATATCAGTCACATACGTCTCTTCTTCTCCCTCTATATCTTCTGCCTTTATATCAGTCACATACGTCTCTTCTTCTCCCTCTGTATCTTCTGCCTTTATATCAGTCACATACGTCTCTTCTTCTCCCTCTATATCTTCTGCCTTTATATCAGTCACATACGTCTCTTCTTCTCCCTCTATATCTTCTGCCTTTATATCAGTCACATACATCTCTTTTACTCCCTCTATATCTTCTTCCTTTATATCAGTCACTTCTTCTCCTTCTATGTCTTCTGTTTTAATATCAGACAGATGTTCTACCTAAAACACAAAAAAAACCCCACTATAATGATATTTGCATACAGTCAGTTTAAACTGAGGTGAAAAATAGTTATGGTAGACTTACCGTTGATAACTCTATTTCTCCTAAGTCCACAGTATCCACAGAATATACATTTGGATATGAGGTAGCGTCAGCGGATTGGCACCAACAATCAAAAGCTTTCGGCCTCCCAGAATGCAACAGGCCATTCCCCTAAATCCCCACTATCACTGACCTGGTTTGGGAGTGTTGTGGACTCGGGGCTTCTTCCGATGACCGGGAAGAGGAACCGCCACTGGGTCGTAGTAGAGATGGCCGGATGTAGGTCTTCCTCATGCAGGACTAAGACGGCAGGCGGGAGGCCCAGAGGAATTCTTGAAGGTCTCCTGTAAGACAAGACTTGTAGAAATACTGAAGGCTGGGGTACTGAGATATTGGAGACACTGTGGTATTGGAGGCACTGAGGTGCTGGGAGTACAGGGAGTGCAGGGAGGCCCTTGGAGGCACGGAGGTGCTTGGAGGCACGGAGGTGCTTGGGGGCACGGAGGTGTTTGGAGACACCGAGGTGTTCGGAGGGATGAGGTGCTTGGAGGCACGAGGTGCTTGGAGACACGGAGGTAACTGGAGGCACGGAGGTGCTTGGAGGCACGGAGGTGCTTGGAGGCACGGAGGTGCTTGGAGTCACGGAGGTGTTTGGAGTCACGGAGGTGTTTGGAGACACCGAGGTGTTTGGAGGGATGAGGTGCTTGGAGGCACGAGGTGCTTGGAGGTAACTGGAGGCACGGAGGTGCTTGGAGGCACGGAGGTGCTTGGAGGCACAGAGGTGCTTGGAGGCACAGAGGTGCTTGGAGGCACGAGGTGCTTGGAGGCACGGAGATAATTGGAGGCACGGAGATAATTGGAGGCACGGAGATAATTGGAGGCACGGAGATAATTGGAGGCACGGAGGTAATTGGAGGCACGGAGATAATTGGAGGCACGGAGGTGCTTGGAGGCTCAGGATGCTTGGAGGCACAGGATGCTTGGAGGCTCAGGATGCTTGGAGGCACAGGATGCTTGGAGGCACAGGATGCTTGGAGGCACAGGATGCTTGGAAGCACAGGATGCTTGCAGGGACGAGGGAGCTCTGGAATCACAGCTTCCGCAGGAGAAACGAAGATACTCAGGCACCGGATCTCTGCCTGGTATCTGATTTTAAATTCCCCGCCCTAGCCTGATTGGCGGAGCAGGCAGGTGACGTCAGACCTGCTCCGCCTCCTTGCCCTCGCTTGTGATGGCGGCGTCCTTGCTTCCGGGAAGCCGCCGGAGAGCAGCGCCGACCCGCCGCTGAAGCCGGAGACCGTCAGGGGAAGAGAGGCGCCGGGCAGACCAGGCCACCCGCAGGGACAAGCGCGGTCGCCGCTGCCCGAGGTTCATGACAGTACCCCCTCCTCCAGGAGTGGCCCCTGGACACTTCCCGGGCTTAGTCGGATGTCTGGAGTGGAAGATCCGAATCAGACGAGGAGCCGTTACTTCAGTAGCCCCAATCCAACTTCTCTCCTCAGGACCATAACCCTTCCAGTCCACCAAGTACTGTAATTTTTTATGAAGATAACGAGAGTCAAGAATAGTTTTGATTTCAAACTCCGCTCCAGCTTCTGCCACTACGGACGTTGGCCTAGGGAGTGCTGAGTGGAACCGATTCAGAATGAGGGGACGGAGTAGAGAAACATGAAAGGCGTTAGGTATTCGAAGATGGGCAGGCAAACCCAGTTTAAAGACCACAGGATTTAAGACTTGTAGCACAGGGTAAGGACCGATGAACCTTGGAGCGAATTTCATGGTGGGCACCTTCAACCGGAGATTCCGTGTGGACAGCCATACCCTGTCCCCAACTTTATATTGAGGTGCGGCTTGCCGTT
This sequence comes from Pseudophryne corroboree, assembly GCF_028390025.1. Lineage (NCBI taxonomy): Eukaryota > Metazoa > Chordata > Amphibia > Anura > Myobatrachidae > Pseudophryne > Pseudophryne corroboree. The sequence goes on along the minus strand of NW_026968114.1, from coordinate 70,396 downwards.
TCTTATCTGCGAAGAACTTGTACCGAACAGAAACCTGCTTAAGATTAGCATGAACCTTTCTCCAAATTTGTCCAAAGTGTCGTAGAGTGGACACTACAGCAGGAACCTCTATTATCGGAAGGCTTGGAAATTCCGGAACACGGGGATGGAACCCGTAGTTGACGAAAAATGGTGATTCCCCAGTGGAAGAATGAAACAAATGGTTATGGGCAAACTCCGCCCAAGGCAACAACTCCACCCAGTTGTCCTGTGAAGGAGAGAGATACAAACGAAGAAAAGTCTCTAGATCTTGATTGACTCGTTCCGTTTGCCCATTAGTTTGGGGATGATAAGCAGACGAAAACTTAAGTTTAATGTGTAGAGTTGAACAAAGGGCTTTCCAAAACCTGGCGGTGAACTGTACTCCACGGTCAGAAACAATCTCTTGTGGCAACCCATGCAAACGAAAATGTTCTCGGATAAACAATAGAGCCAGTTTCGGTGCTGTCGGGAGACCAGTCAAGGGCACAAAGTGTGCCATCTTCGAAAAACGGTCAACGATAACCCAAACGGTGTTGCAACCCTTGGAACAGGGCAAGTCAGTGATGAAGTCCATGGAAATGTGAGTCCATGGTCTCACAGGGATAGGCAGAGGACGAAGTAACCCTGCAGGAGGCAGACGAGGAGATTTATGTTGTGTACATTGGGGACACGAATTAACGCAATCTTGTACATCCTTCCTCATGGTGTTCCACCAGTAAGACCTTTGCAGAAACTTGTACATCTTCTGAGCGCCGGGATGACCGGAAAACTTGGAGTTATGGGCCCACAGTAGTATTCCTGGGCGGAATCTAGCTGGCACGGACATTCTTCCAGGAGGAGGAGCTGGAGTAGTTAAAGCAGCAGAGACAGAAACTGGATTCAGAATTAAACCCCGCTCCGGAGGTTCATCCTCGTCTGTGGGAACTTGTGAACGAGAAAGCGCATCTGCTTTAACATTGAGAGTCCCGGCCCGGTACTTGATAATGAACGAGAATCGGGAAAAGAAAAGTGCCCATCTCGCCTGGCGAGGATTCAAGCATTGTGCGGATTTGATGTACAGCAAATTCTTGTGATCCGTGTAGATGGTAAACACATGTTTAGCCCCTTCTAGAAGATATCTCCATTCTTCCAAGGCAGATTTGATTGCCAAGAGTTCCTGGTCTCCAATAGTGTAATTTCGTTCGGCTGGAGAGAATTTACGAGAATGGAAGCCACACGGATGTAATTTTTTATCAGAGGAATACTGGGAGAGAACAGCCCCAACCCCGACTGAAGATGCATCAACTTCTAAGAAGAAGGGTTCCTCGAAATTTGGTTGTTGGAGAACTGGAGCCGTCATGAAAGCTAACTTTAAGCGAGAAAAAGCTACAATGGCTTCCGGAGGCCACAAACTAGGATTAGAACCCTTCCTCGTCAGGGCAGTAATGGGCGCAACAATGGTGGAGAAACCCTTAATGAATTTCCTGTAGTAGTTCGCAAAGCCCAGGAACCTTTGTATTGCTTTCAGGGAAAGAGGCTGAGTCCAGTCACGAATGGCCGACAACTTTTCCGGATCCATGCGAAGCTCCGTCCCCGAGATGACATAACCGAGGAACGGAATAGATGTTACTTCAAAGGTACATTTGGAAAGCTTGGCGTAGAGATGATTCTCTCGTAAACGGTGTAGCACCTCTTTGACTTGAGTCCTGTGTTCGACAAGATTCTTGGAAAAAATCAGTATGTCGTCCAGATATACCACAACGCTCTGATACAGCATATCACGAAAGATTTCGTTGACGAACCCCTGGAAAACCGCGGGAGCATTACTAAGACCAAACGGCATCACCAAGTATTCGTAATGCCCATCTCGGGTATTAAAGGCAGTCTTCCATTCATCCCCCTCTCGGATGCGTATAAGATTGTAAGCTCCTCTCAAGTCGAGTTTTGAAAAAATGCGGGCACGACGAACCCTATCAAATAACTCTGTGATTAGTGGCAAGGGGTATTTATTCTTAATAGTAATGTCGTTTAGGCCGCGGTAGTCGATGCATGGTCTCAACCCCCCGTCCTTTTTCTTCACGAAAAAGAAGCCTGCACCGGCAGGGGAGGAAGAGGGGCGAATGAATCCCTTGAGCATATTGGACTTAATATACTCCGACATGGCTTGAGTCTCGGGAAGAGACAGAGGATATGTGCGACCACGAGGTGGCGTCTTCCCTGGGACAAGGTCAATAGGGCAGTCCCAAGGCCTGTGAGGTGGTAACAGGTCAGCAGCTTGTTCCGAAAATACGTCCTTGTACCCTTGATATGCCTCCGGAATGTGCTCTTCATCCGTTTTGGAGGTAACACGGAGCGGACAAACAGGAGTAAGACAATTAGTGTGACAAAAGGGACTCCAGGACAGAATTTGTGACGACTTCCAGTCGATGTGGGGATTATGACTTTTCAGCCAAGGCATTCCAAGAACCAGATCATGAGGCATTTCTGGGATTACCAAGAGTTCCAAATCTTCCTGATGTAGAGCCCCGACCTGCAGCTTAACTGGCCCCGTGCGCCACATTATAAGACCTTTGGAAATTCTAGTCCCGTTGATAGCCGTCAGTGAAATTGGCCGCTCAATAGGCCGTAACTTTAAACCCAAACTTTGGGCACAGAAAGAAGAAACGAAGTTCCCTGCAGCTCCGGAATCCAATAGGGCTTCACAAGACCTGGAGACTGAATTGGAGACTAGAGTTACTGGAAGCAAGCAGTCCGAAGTTGGAGAAGCTTTTGTCGTAACTCCCAGCTTGACTCCTCCGGAACAAGCTAGGCCTGCCCGTTTCCCGGACGGGCTTTACAAGATTTAAGAAAATGATCTGCGGCTCCACAGTAAAGGCAGAGTTTACCCTCACGACGACGCTGTCGTTCTTCCGGAGACAGTCGGGAGCGGTTAATTTGCATGGGCTCATCTGAGCTGGGTGAGGCCACCGGCCTAGGAGTAGGATTCCGGAACCTGGAACGATCCGAACGGCTACGTTCTCTTCCACGCTCCTGCATCCGAAGATCCACCTTGACGCAAAGGGAAATCAAATCTTCTAATGGATCCGGCAGATCTCTAGTAACCAGCTCATCTTTCAGCCGGTCGGAAAGACCGTTCCAGAAGGCAGCTCTCAGGGCGTCATTATTCCAGCGTAGTTCGGAAGCAATGGTCTGGAAATGAACCACGTACTGGCCCACGGAACGGGCGCCCTGCCGAACACGGAGCAAATCGGAAGAAGCAGTGGTCATTCTGCCGGGCTCGTCGAAAATCCTTCGAAAGGACGAGATGAAGTTGGTGTAGTTGGAAACCATGGGATCAGATCGTTCCCATAATGGAGACACCCAATCCAAAGCAGAACCTTCCAACAGAGAAATAATATATGCTACCTTGGACCGGTCTGTAGGAAAGTTGTGTGCAAGTAGCTCGAAATGTACCTCGCATTGGTTCAAGAAACCACGACAATTTTTGGGATTCCCATTATAGCGGGACGGAGTAGGCAACTGAAGGCGTGGAGTGACACCGGCCGATGGTTGAACATTGCTGGCAACGGCAACTGGTGCGACTACTGGAACAGGTGCCGGAATTACTGAGGCCAGAGACGCCTGAATCTGATCCAGACGCCCGGACAACTGCTGGAGGTACTGCATCACCTGGCCTTGCGCTGCTTCCTGACTTTGCACTCGAGAAGCCAGGTTCTGAATGGCACTCGAGTCCGTGTTCCGATTCCCCGAGTCCATGTGGCCTGAGTATACTATCACTGACCTGGTTTGGGAGTGTTGTGGACTCGGGGCTTCTTCCGATGACCGGGAAGAGGAACCGCCACTGGGTCGTAGTAGAGATGGCCGGATGTAGGTCTTCCTCATGCAGGACTAAGACGGCAGGCGGGAGGCCCAGAGGAATTCTTGAAGGTCTCCTGTAAGACAAGACTTGTAGAAATACTGAAGGCTGGGGTACTGAGATATTGGAGACACTGTGGTATTGGAGGCACTGAGGTGCTGGGAGTACAGGGAGTGCAGGGAGGCCCTTGGAGGCACGGAGGTGCTTGGAGGCACGGAGGTGCTTGGGGGCATGGAGGTGTTTGGAGACACCGAGGTGTTCGGAGGGATGAGGTGCTTGGAGGCACGAGGTGCTTGGAGACACGGAGGTAACTGGAGGCACGGAGGTGCTTGGAGGCACGGAGGTGCTTGGAGGCACGGAGGTGTTTGGAGACACCGAGGTGTTTGGAGGGATGAGGTGCTTGGAGGCACGAGGTGCTTGGAGGTAACTGGAGGCACGGAGGTGCTTGGAGGCACGGAGGTGCTTGGAGGCACAGAGGTGCTTGGAGGCACAGAGGTGCTTGGAGGCACAGAGGTGCTTGGAGGCACGAGGTGCTTGGAGGCACGGAGATAATTGGAGGCACGGAGGTAATTGGAGGCACGGAGGTAATTGGAGGCACGGAGATAATTGGAGGCACGGAGGTGCTTGGAGGCTCAGGATGCTTGGAGGCACAGGATGCTTGGAGGCTCAGGATGCTTGGAGGCACAGGATGCTTGGAGGCACAGGATGCTTGGAGGCACAGGATGCTTGGAAGCACAGGATGCTTGCAGGGACGAGGGAGCTCTGGAATCACAGCTTCCGCAGGAGAAACGAAGATACTCAGGCACCGGATCTCTGCCTGGTATCTGATTTTAAATTCCCCGCCCTAGCCTGATTGGCGGAGCAGGCAGGTGACGTCAGACCTGCTCCGCCTCCTTGCCCTCGCTTGTGATGGCGGCGTCCTTGCTTCCGGGAAGCCGCCGGAGAGCAGCGCCGACCCGCCGCTGAAGCCGGAGACCGTCAGGGGAAGAGAGGCGCCGGGCAGACCAGGCCACCCGCAGGGACAAGCGCGGTCGCCGCTGCCTGAGGTTCGTGACAGTACCCCCTCCTCCAGGAGTGGCCCCTGGACACTTCCCGGGCTTAGTCGGATGTCTGGAGTGGAAGATCCGAATCAGACGAGGAGCCGTTACTTCAGTAGCCCCAATCCAACTTCTCTCCTCAGGACCATAACCCTTCCAGTCCACCAAGTACTGTAATTTTTTATGAAGATAACGAGAGTCAAGAATAGTTTTGATTTCAAACTCCGCTCCAGCTTCTGCCACTACGGACGTTGGCCTAGGGAGTGCTGAGTGGAACCGATTCAGAATGAGGGGACGGAGTAGAGAAACATGAAAGGCGTTAGGTATTCGAAGATGGGCAGGCAAACCCAGTTTAAAGACCACAGGATTTAAGACTTGTAGCACAGGGTAAGGACCGATGAACCTTGGAGCGAATTTCATGGTGGGCACCTTCAACCGGAGATTCCGTGTGGACAGCCATACCCTGTCCCCAACTTTATATTGAGGTGCGGCTTGCCGTTTCTTATCTGCGAAGAACTTGTACCGAACAGAAACCTGCTTAAGATTAGCATGAACCTTTCTCCAAATTTGTCCAAAGTGTCGTAGAGTGGACACTACAGCAGGAACCTCTATTATCGGAAGGCTTGGAAATTCCGGAACACGGGGATGGAACCCGTAGTTGACGAAAAATGGTGATTCCCCAGTGGAAGAATGAAACAAATGGTTATGGGCAAACTCCGCCCAAGGCAACAACTCCACCCAGTTGTCCTGTGAAGGAGAGAGATACAAACGAAGAAAAGTCTCTAGATCTTGATTGACTCGTTCCGTTTGCCCATTAGTTTGGGGATGATAAGCAGACGAAAACTTAAGTTTAATGTGTAGAGTTGAACAAAGGGCTTTCCAAAACCTGGCGGTGAACTGTACTCCACGGTCAGAAACAATCTCTTGTGGCAACCCATGCAAACGAAAATGTTCTCGGATAAACAATAGAGCCAGTTTCGGTGCTGTCGGGAGACCAGTCAAGGGCACAAAGTGTGCCATCTTCGAAAAACGGTCAACGATAACCCAAACGGTGTTGCAACCCTTGGAACAGGGCAAGTCAGTGATGAAGTCCATGGAAATGTGAGTCCATGGTCTCACAGGGATAGGCAGAGGACGAAGTAACCCTGCAGGAGGCAGACGAGGAGATTTATGTTGTGTACATTGGGGACACGAATTAACGCAATCTTGTACATCCTTCCTCATGGTGTTCCACCAGTAAGACCTTTGCAGAAACTTGTACATCTTCTGAGCGCCGGGATGACCGGAAAACTTGGAGTTATGGGCCCACAGTAGTATTCCTGGGCGGAATCTAGCTGGCACGGACATTCTTCCAGGAGGAGGAGCTGGAGTAGTTAAAGCAGCAGAGACAGAAACTGGATTCAGAATTAAACCCCGCTCCGGAGGTTCATCCTCGTCTGTGGGAACTTGTGAACGAGAAAGCGCATCTGCTTTAACATTGAGAGTCCCGGCCCGGTACTTGATAATGAACGAGAATCGGGAAAAGAAAAGTGCCCATCTCGCCTGGCGAGGATTCAAGCATTGTGCGGATTTGATGTACAGCAAATTCTTGTGATCCGTGTAGATGGTAAACACATGTTTAGCCCCTTCTAGAAGATATCTCCATTCTTCCAAGGCAGATTTGATTGCCAAGAGTTCCTGGTCTCCAATAGTGTAATTTCGTTCGGCTGGAGAGAATTTACGAGAATGGAAGCCACACGGATGTAATTTTTTATCAGAGGAATACTGGGAGAGAACAGCCCCAACCCCGACTGAAGATGCATCAACTTCTAAGAAGAAGGGTTCCTCGAAATTTGGTTGTTGGAGAACTGGAGCCGTCATGAAAGCTAACTTTAAGCGAGAAAAAGCTACAATGGCTTCCGGAGGCCACAAACTAGGATTAGAACCCTTCCTCGTCAGGGCAGTAATGGGCGCAACAATGGTGGAGAAACCCTTAATGAATTTCCTGTAGTAGTTCGCAAAGCCCAGGAACCTTTGTATTGCTTTCAGGGAAAGAGGCTGAGTCCAGTCACGAATGGCCGACAACTTTTCCGGATCCATGCGAAGCTCCGTCCCCGAGATGACATAACCGAGGAACGGAATAGATGTTACTTCAAAGGTACATTTGGAAAGCTTGGCGTAGAGATGATTCTCTCGTAAACGGTGTAGCACCTCTTTGACTTGAGTCCTGTGTTCGACAAGATTCTTGGAAAAAATCAGTATGTCGTCCAGATATACCACAACGCTCTGATACAGCATATCACGAAAGATTTCGTTGACGAACCCCTGGAAAACCGCGGGAGCATTACTAAGACCAAACGGCATCACCAAGTATTCGTAATGCCCATCTCGGGTATTAAAGGCAGTCTTCCATTCATCCCCCTCTCGGATGCGTATAAGATTGTAAGCTCCTCTCAAGTCGAGTTTTGAAAAAATGCGGGCACGACGAACCCTATCAAATAACTCTGTGATTAGTGGCAAGGGGTATTTATTCTTAATAGTAATGTCGTTTAGGCCGCGGTAGTCGATGCATGGTCTCAACCCCCCGTCCTTTTTCTTCACGAAAAAGAAGCCTGCACCGGCAGGGGAGGAAGAGGGGCGAATGAATCCCTTGAGCATATTGGACTTAATATACTCCGACATGGCTTGAGTCTCGGGAAGAGACAGAGGATATGTGCGACCACGAGGTGGCGTCTTCCCTGGGACAAGGTCAATAGGGCAGTCCCAAGGCCTGTGAGGTGGTAACAGGTCAGCAGCTTGTTCCGAAAATACGTCCTTGTACCCTTGATATGCCTCCGGAATGTGCTCTTCATCCGTTTTGGAGGTAACACGGAGCGGACAAACAGGAGTAAGACAATTAGTGTGACAAAAGGGACTCCAGGACAGAATTTGTGACGACTTCCAGTCGATGTGGGGATTATGACTTTTCAGCCAAGGCATTCCAAGAACCAGATCATGAGGCATTTCTGGGATTACCAAGAGTTCCAAATCTTCCTGATGTAGAGCCCCGACCTGCAGCTTAACTGGCCCCGTGCGCCACATTATAAGACCTTTGGAAATTCTAGTCCCGTTGATAGCCGTCAGTGAAATTGGCCGCTCAATAGGCCGTAACTTTAAACCCAAACTTTGGGCACAGAAAGAAGAAACGAAGTTCCCTGCAGCTCCGGAATCCAATAGGGCTTCACAAGACCTGGAGACTGAATTGGAGACTAGAGTTACTGGAAGCAAGCAGTCCGAAGTTGGAGAAGCTTTTGTCGTAACTCCCAGCTTGACTCCTCCGGAACAAGCTAGGCCTGCCCGTTTCCCGGACGGGCTTTACAAGATTTAAGAAAATGATCTGCGGCTCCACAGTAAAGGCAGAGTTTACCCTCACGACGACGCTGTCGTTCTTCCGGAGACAGTCGGGAGCGGTTAATTTGCATGGGCTCATCTGAGCTGGGTGAGGCCACCGGCCTAGGAGTAGGATTCCGGAACCTGGAACGATCCGAACGGCTACGTTCTCTTCCACGCTCCTGCATCCGAAGATCCACCTTGACGCAAAGGGAAATCAAATCTTCTAATGGATCCGGCAGATCTCTAGTAACCAGCTCATCTTTCAGCCGGTCGGAAAGACCGTTCCAGAAGGCAGCTCTCAGGGCGTCATTATTCCAGCGTAGTTCGGAAGCAATGGTCTGGAAATGAACCACGTACTGGCCCACGGAACGGGCGCCCTGCCGAACACGGAGCAAATCGGAAGAAGCAGTGGTCATTCTGCCGGGCTCGTCGAAAATCCTTCGAAAGGACGAGATGAAGTTGGTGTAGTTGGAAACCATGGGATCAGATCGTTCCCATAATGGAGACACCCAATCCAAAGCAGAACCTTCCAACAGAGAAATAATATATGCTACCTTGGACCGGTCTGTAGGAAAGTTGTGTGCAAGTAGCTCGAAATGTACCTCGCATTGGTTCAAGAAACCACGACAATTTTTGGGATTCCCATTATAGCGGGACGGAGTAGGCAACTGAAGGCGTGGAGTGACACCGGCCGATGGTTGAACATTGCTGGCAACGGCAACTGGTGCGACTACTGGAACAGGTGCCGGAATTACTGAGGCCAGAGACGCCTGAATCTGATCCAGACGCCCGGACAACTGCTGGAGGTACTGCATCACCTGGCCTTGCGCTGCTTCCTGACTTTGCACTCGAGAAGCCAGGTTCTGAATGGCACTCGAGTCCGTGTTCCGATTCCCCGAGTCCATGTGGCCTGAGTATACTATCACTGACCTGGTTTGGGAGTGTTGTGGACTCGGGGCTTCTTCCGATGACCGGGAAGAGGAACCGCCACTGGGTCGTAGTAGAGATGGCCGGATGTAGGTCTTCCTCATGCAGGACTAAGACGGCAGGCGGGAGGCCCAGAGGAATTCTTGAAGGTCTCCTGTAAGACAAGACTTGTAGAAATACTGAAGGCTGGGGTACTGAGATATTGGAGACACTGTGGTATTGGAGGCACTGAGGTGCTGGGAGTACAGGGAGTGCAGGGAGGCCCTTGGAGGCACGGAGGTGCTTGGAGGCACGGAGGTGCTTGGGGGCATGGAGGTGTTTGGAGACACCGAGGTGTTCGGAGGGATGAGGTGCTTGGAGGCACGAGGTGCTTGGAGACACGGAGGTAACTGGAGGCACGGAGGTGCTTGGAGGCACGGAGGTGCTTGGAGGCACGGAGGTGTTTGGAGACACCGAGGTGTTTGGAGGGATGAGGTGCTTGGAGGCACGAGGTGCTTGGAGGTAACTGGAGGCACGGAGGTGCTTGGAGGCACGGAGGTGCTTGGAGGCACAGAGGTGCTTGGAGGCACAGAGGTGCTTGGAGGCACGGAGATAATTGGAGGCACGGAGATAATTGGAGGCACGGAGATAATTGGAGGCACGGAGGTAATTGGAGGCACGGAGATAATTGGAGGCACGGAGGTGCTTGGAGGCTCAGGATGCTTGGAGGCACAGGATGCTTGGAGGCTCAGGATGCTTGGAGGCACAGGATGCTTGGAGGCACAGGATGCTTGGAGGCACAGGATGCTTGGAAGCACAGGATGCTTGCAGGGACGAGGGAGCTCTGGAATCACAGCTTCCGCAGGAGAAACGAAGATACTCAGGCACCGGATCTCTGCCTGGTATCTGATTTTAAATTCCCCGCCCTAGCCTGATTGGCGGAGCAGGCAGGTGACGTCAGACCTGCTCCGCCTCCTTGCCCTCGCTTGTGATGGCGGTGTCCTTGCTTCCGGGAAGCCGCCGGAGAGCAGCGCCGACCCGCCGCTGAAGCCGGAGACCGTCAGGGGAAGAGAGGCGCCGGGCAGACCAGGCCACCCGCAGGGACAAGCGCGGTCGCCGCTGCCCGAGGTTCGTGACACCCGCCTCATGGCTCAGGTAATTCAGTTGTTTTCCAAAGCTCAAGGCAGAAGCATCATAGAGAGCCCTAATCAGGTGAGAAGAACACACATATACACCCTTCCCTACAAGAAGGAAGAGGTTAGTAGGTGAAAGGATCCTCAAATTAGGTGCGTCAGGGTGGGATCCCTGTGGATACTGTGGACTAAGGAGAAATAGAGTTATCAACGGTAAGTCTACCATAACTATTATTTCTCCTGCAGGGTCCACGGGTTATCCACAGGATAACATTGGGATGTCCCAAAGCAAATTTAGTGGTTGGGACGCTCCTGATTGAACAGGAGAATCTTTTGCCTAAATTCAGCGTTCTGAGGTATCAAAGGCATAATGTCTAATGAATGTGTTAATGGAAGACGATGTGGCTGCCTTACATATCTATTTAGGTGAAGCACCATGTTGTGTTGCCCATGACGGACCTACCTTACGAGTAGAGTGAGCAGAGATATTAGCCGGAATAGGGAGTTCATCTTGAGAAACTTCATCCGAAGCCACCTCGCCAGTGTCTGCTTGTCAGCAGGCCATCCTCTCTTGTAAAATCCGTAGAGAACAAAGAGAGTGTCTGTCTTTCTGATGGTCCTGATATGATCCACGTAGATCCTTAAGGCACAAACTATGTCCAATGATGCATCTTCCGCAGAAAAGTCCGTCCCTTGGAAGGCCGGGACAACAATTTCTTCGTTAAGGTGGAATTTAGACACCACCATAGCAAGATAACAAGATTTGTTTCTAAGAACCGTTTATCTGGATGAAAAATCAGAAATGGAGGACGACATAATAATGCCCGTATCTGACACTCTTCTAGCTGAAGCAACAACCAGTAGAAAGAGAGCTTTAGCTGTCAACCATTTAAGATCCACCTGCTTTAGTGGTTCAAACGGAGCAACTTGAAGTGCCTTTAGGACTAAACTTATATCCCAAGGCACTGCAGGGAGGTTGGATGTGAAGCGTTTCCTGGAAGAAAGTGCAAACATCCTGTAGGTTAGCAATTTTCTTTTGGAACCATACAGTCAATGCGGACACCTGCACTTTCAAGGAAGCCACATGTGGTCCTTTGTCCATTCCTGCCTGAAGGAATGTTAGGACTCTGGAAACTCTGAAAGACCAAGGGTCAAATTTCCGGTCACTGCACCACTGAATATAGGCTTGCCATATTCGGTGATAAATGCGAGCTGAGGAAGGTTTCCTTGCTCTAAGCATTGTTTGAATTACCTGTTGTGAGAATCCTCTTGCTTTCATAATGGAAGTCTCAAGAGCCACGCCATCAAAGACTGTCGATCCACATGTTTGTGAAAAAAAAGACCCTGAGACAGCAGATCTGGACGTTGAGGGAGTAGAAATGAAGCATCCATCGACATCCTCTGCAGATCTGTGTACCAATGTCTTCTGTGCCAAGCCGGAGCTATTAGTATCACGGCGCCCTTTCCCTGTTTTGCCTATCGCATCACCCTAGGTAACAGGGCGATTGGTGGAAACACATAGGCCAGACGAAATTCCCATCTCACTGACATCCACAAAGGTCGTCCTGGGATCCTTTGTTCTTGACCCGTACGCGTGAACTTTATTCTTCTGACGGGATGCCATGAGATCTATCTCCGGTAACATCCATTTGTCTACCAGAATCTGGAACACCTCGGGGTGTAAGGCCCATTCGTTTGCATGAATGGCATGTCGACTGAGAAAATCTGCTTCCCAATTTAGGACTCCCGGAATAAACACTGCAGACAAGGCTGGATGATGAAGTTCTGCCCACCTTAACGTGCGGCTTACATCCTTCACTGCTTTTTGGCTACGACTTCCTCCTTGATGATTGAGGTACGCTACTATTGTTGCACTGTCCGAGCGAATTTGAACTGGTTTCCCTTGAAGAATGTCCTTTGCCTGAATGAGTGCTATATAAATGGCCTGAAGTTCCAATATATTTCTTGTCAGGCAACTGTCTTTCTTGGTCCACTGCCCTTGGAAGCAACTTCTTCCTGACACTGCTCCCCAACCCTGAAGACAGGCATCTGTTGTCCGAATTTCCTAATATGATATCCAAAAGGGTCTCCCTTTGTCCAGATGGGTTGTCTGTAGCCACCAGGCTAATGACCTCCTTAATTCCAGAGGAAGGACTATAGTCTGAGTTTTTATTGTCTGATGAAAACCATTCCATTTGGAAAGGATCAGACGTTGTAGAGGCCTCGAATGGAACTGAGCATACTTCACCATGTCGAATGTCAACACCATCAAACCCATCACACGCATTGTGGATACCCTTTGACTGTGTAGTAGCTCCTGAATCCTTTACTGAATTTTGTACGTTTTGTTCAGAGGTAAAATTATTCTCTGAAGACCCGAATCCAACACAGCCCCCAAGTGAGTCATCCGCTGTGACGGAACCAGGGACGACTTTGCCCAATTTATGAGCCAACCGTGTCTCTGTAAACAAGCTATCGTCTGTTGCAGATGACACTGAAGCAATTCCTCAGATTGTGCCAGGATTAATAGGTTGTAGAGGTATGGAAAACTCCTTATCCCTTGTCGACGGAGATAAGCCGCCATTACCACCATTATTTTGCTGAATACTCTGGGAGCTGTGGCCAGTACAAATGGTAGGGCCTGAAACTGAAAATATTGCTGGAGGATAGCAAACCTGAGATAGCACTGATAGGACAGTGCTATAGGAACATGCAGGTAATCATCCTGGATATCTAGAGATACCATAAAATCCTTCAGCTCCATGGCCAAAATAATAGAACGTAAAGTTTCCATATGAAACCGAAGCACCCAAATGTACTTGTTCAGCATCTTGAGAATGAGTATGGTCAATCTCAAGTTTCTGTTTCTGAACTAGAAACAGGTTGAAATAAAAACCTTGTCCTCGTTGTGCAGGGGAACTGGAATTATCACTCCTGACTGAATCAACTCCTGAAATAGCCCTGGTCTTTGTTTCCAATGAAGACGGGCTGGTACAAAAGAACCTTTGTGGAGGGTGTTTCTTGAAAGCAAACGCATAACCGTGAGATACCGCTTCTTGCACCCAGGCATCTGTGGTGGACTGCTTCCAGACATGTGCAAAATGAAGAAGTCTGCCTCCCACCCTGGGGTCCTCTCCAGGTGGAGGACCACACCATCAGGCTGATGGCTTATCTTCTGACTCTGGTAGCCCAACGCTTTTTAGTTTTCCCAGACTTGTCAGATTGGGACTGTTTAGCATAACCCTTTCCTTTTCCTTGAGTCCAAAAGGGCAGAAAAGCTGGAAACCTAGGTTTGGATTTGTGTGTGGAAGGAAACTTCACTTTCTTGGAGTCTGCCTCCGACTACAAAATAATGTTTAATTTTTTACCAAAAAGAATATCTTCAGTAAAAGGCAAAGACTCTAGAACCTCCTTGGACTCTGAGACAGCTTCCCATGTACGTAGCCAGACCGCTCTGCGAGCTGCTACTGCTGAGGCTGATGCCTGAGAGACAATAGTACCCATGTCCAAGGCTGCTTCTTCCATAAACATAGCCGCCTGTTTAATATGTGCAAAATGGGATTTTTGCTCTCTAGATGCCAATGAGAGATCATCCTCCAATGCATCAGCCCAGGCTGCCACTGCTTTTGCCATCCAGGCTGAAGCCATGGCTGGTCTTATGACTGCCTCAGACAGGAAGAAAATGGTTTTAAAAAACCCCATCTATTTTCCTATCCATGACATCATTTAATGATGTTGAAGGCAGAGGTAATGTAGATTTTCGCACCAGTTGAACGACGTGTATCAACTTTGAGAGCCACCTCTCTTTTTAAACAGTCCCCACCTGGAAGAGGATAATTGGATTTCCTTTTCTTTGGAATTCTAAACTTCTTACTGGGTGTTACCCAATCCTCTTGCATAATTTCCGTCAGCTGCTCTGACCCAGGAAATTCGGTCCTGTTTTGGGACGTTTAAACACAGGTGCCTTGAATTTTAACAAAGGCTCTGCTGCTTCTTCTAAGGATAGAAAGGCGTTCATAGCACTAATTAGCTCAGGTTTGTCCGCTGGGCTGAGACCTTTATCCTCATCTCTGTATGCAGACCCAGAGTGCGATGAGTTCTCATCCTCCGAAGTATCCCCATCTGGAACATGTGTAGACTGTGAAGATGTTGTTTCATGTCTATGTGATTTACTTTCCATCAGCCTTTCAGCCTGTTTTTGTTGAAAGGCTGCAAATACCTGTACTGATATGATAAACCCCAGGTGGAATGTTGCATGTAAGGGTTAATAGGATAACCTAACCCTGGTATGGGAGATGGCATTATCCTCTCAGCTATACTGGGTAATGACTGTGCAAACGTAGCACATGGGGGTTCCATTTCAACCTGTGCCTGCTTTGGTGAGAGCTAAAACAATTTGCACATAATCCATTTTGAACCAAATCCTGAGAGGTTAACCCAGCTTTACAAGACAAACATGAAATTAGTGTTGGTGCTGCTGTGGAGAGTGTATCCTCCTCACACTTGCCTCTTTTAGACATGATAAACAAATCACACACCTGTACAGTGTTATCTACACAATTTGTGACTGAAATCACTTTAAAACTTATTAAAGTGACATACAATCCTATCCCTCCCTGCTTTGCACCAGCATTGAGGATTGAAATACACAGAAAACTGACAGAATTATAGTAAAGTCAGCAATCATACAAGCAATCAGTCACAGGTTATACTTCGGTATAGTAAGCAATATGAGCACATATTCAACTACAGATACATTTCAGGTATATAGGAGAAACATTACTGCATTACCTTATATAGGACTTTAAACGTATTCTCGCACAGCGAAAGAAACAGCAGCAATAGTTTACAGACTCATATGCATCAAGAACTTACAGTATCCAAATATTCGTACTCAAAGGTAAATAGAGACTCAGTGCTGTATCACCTGGCTCAGGAGAGTGGGATACAGGGAGACTTCACCCCGCTTCCAGGATCGATCAATACGTTAGTGAACGCTGAGTGGATCTAGACGCTATTAGTGACCTACAGTGAACACAGACGCCCAAATGAACACCGACGCACAAGTCACACAGCCGCCTAAACTGCGACTGGGTCCTTTAGATACACAGCGTCTCAGACGGAAGCGGGAAATCAATTCATGGTGGGAAACTCGGAGGAAACTGGTCATGAACTGGGAGAGTGTCTTACTCCCCACTGCTGACATCAACCCCAGGGATCCCGGCCTCATATTACTCCTGGAGCCTATAATACCTGAGGCCTAGCGCTGGTGCACCCAGGGTGGCAGCATGTTTGGTAGTCTCCTCCCAAAACAGTGCGGCTGTGTCTCGCGTTTCCCCGCTTAACAGAACCGATGCCTTACCTATTCCCTGTGCTCCGGGTACAGCCTGGTAACGTCTGCTGCACTTGCTAGTACATCCTACACAGACACCCGCCGAAACAGCACTGTACTCATGGGTAAGCGTTTTTGAGACCCGGCGGGAATTGTTGGAGCGACTCTTTCTAAGGTACGAATCACTCAAAAAAGAGTAAAACTCTAAAAATAAAAAAACAGAAGCCCTCTGACCATGGTCCGGCTCCAGCCGCACCAAACAAAAAACTGATTTGCCTGAGCTAGGAGGCGGGGATATAGGAGATAGAATAGGATATAGGCCCATTGCATTCTGGAAGGCCAAAAGCTTTGATCGCTGGTGCCAATCCGCTGTCGCTACCTCATGTCCCAAAGTTATACTGTGGATAACCTGTGGACCCTGCAGGAGAAAGTATAACATCAGTGCATAATACACACACAGCGTCTTTACAGATCAGAGGGACAGTAACTTTGGTATATGGGTCAGACCCTAAATCCCACCTACCTGATCCTCCTGTGGGATCCTGTGATTCTCCTCTGTACAATCCTGGGAATACAGAGGACGGGGACATCTCTCTGGGGTATCTCTGTTACTGGGCCCATCTGTAAGAGACACAAAGTGACTGAGTACAGCATATATATGTGATTATCAGATGATGTGTGTATACAGGGACCCCCATACCTGCTCTCCCCTGTACAATACATGACAGTCTCCTCTTACCCAATGATGTGAGGGGCCGGTGATTCTCCATTATCATGTCCTTGTACACACCCCTGTGTTCCTCTATATACTCCACCTCCTGCATGGAGACATAGACAGTGACATCCTGACACCTTATAGGTACCTGACACACACAGTGATACAGTCATTACCCAGACACATCCCCCGGTGTTACTGTATAATGTCCCATTCCCAGCAGTCACCTCTCCAGTCATCACCCAGACACATCCCCTGGTGTTACTGTATCTTGTCCCATTCCCAGTAGTCACCTCTCCAGTCATCACCCAGACTCGTCCCCTGGTGTTACTGTGTAATGTCCCATTCCCAGCAGTCACCTCTCCAGTCATCACCCAGACACATCCCCTGGTGTTACTGTACAATGCCCCATTCCCAGCAGTCACCTCTCCAGTCATCACCCAGACACATCCCCTGGTGTTACTGTATAATGTCCCATTCCCAGCAGTCACCTCTCCAGTCATCACCAACACACATCCCCCGGTTTTACTGTATAATACCCCATTCCCAGCAGTCACCTCTCCAGTCATCATCAAGACACATCCCCTGGTGTTACTGTATAATGCCCCATTCCCAGAAGTCACCTCTCCAGTCATCACCCAGACACGTCCCCCGTTGTTACTGTATAATGCCCCATTCCCAGCAGTCACCTCTCCAGTCATCACCGAGACACATCCCCTGGTGTTACTGTATAACGCCCCATTCCCAGCAGTCACCTCTCCAGTCATCACCCAGACACATCCCCCGGTGTTACTGTATAATGCCCCATTCCCAGCAGTCACCTCTCCAGTCATCACCCAGACACATCCCCTGGTGTTACTGTATAATGCCCCATTCCCAGCAGTCACCTCTCCAGTCATCACCCAGACACATCCCCTGGTGTTACTGTATAATGCCCCATTCCCAGCAGTCACCTCTCCAGTCATCACCCAGACACATCCCCTGGTGTTACTGTATAATGCCCCATTCCCAGCAGTCACCTCTCCAGTCATCACCCAGACACATCCCCTTGTGTTACTGTATAATGTCCCATTCCCAGTAGTCACCTCTCCAGTCATCACCCAGACACATCCCCTGGTGTTACTGTATAATGCCCCATTCCCAGCAGTCACCTCTCCAGTCATCACCCAAACACATTCCCTGGTGTTACTGTATAATGCCCCATTCCCAGCAGACACCACTCCAGTCATCACCCAGACACATCCCCTGGTGTTACTGTATAATGCCCCATTCCCAGCAGTCACCTCTCCAGTCATCACCCAGACACATCCCCTGGTGTTACTGTATAATGTCCCATTCTCAGCAGTCACATCTCCAGTCATCACCCAGACACGTCCCCTGGTGTTACTGTATAATGTCCCATTCCCAGCAGTCACCTCTCCAGTCATCACCCAGACACATCCCCCGGTGTTATTGTATAATGCCCCATTCCCAGCAGCCACTTCTCCAGTCATCACCCAGACACATCCCCTGGTGTTACTGTATAATGTCCCATTCCCAGCAGTCACCTCTCCAGTCATCACCCAGACACGTCCCCTGGTGTTACTGTATAATGTCCAATACCCAGCAGTCACCTCTCCAGTCAGCAGCTGAATCGTCTTGTTGGTGAGTTCCAGGATCTTTTGGTTATTGTGTCTCATGTATCAGTGAGTGAGGTGGAGGCACCGTGATGGGGCTCTGCTCAGTCCTCCTAACACAATGCGATCGGATGTCTTCTTTACCACTGTTTAACCCTGTGAAATAGGGGAGACATCAATATCACTGTAAATACTGCCAGATCCCCTCACCTCCCTGTATTATAACTATAGATATAAGTGATATCACTGTGATGCTCCCAAATCCCCTCACCTCCCCAGTCACGTCCCTGTATTATTACTATAGATGTAAGTGATGTCACTGTGACACTCCCAGATCCCCTCACCTCCCCAGTCATGTCCCTGTATTATTACTATAGATATAAATGACGTCACAGTGACACTCCCAGGAGTGTGATATACAATTTCTTCCTACTGCTCCAATTATCTTCTGTTACACATGCCAGGGATATTATGGTCTCTGCTTTAATATATCCTAAAATTTTAGCAAAATTTTCAATCCCCACAATTACATATAATAAAATTAATAGTAATAATAATAATAATAATAATGATACTAAAGGCTGCACCCCAGTATAAAAATAATAACAGATGTCTTTAAAAGCAGGATACCTCAGACCATTCCTCCTGTATTGTAGGACATCACCATCACTCCCAATGTATAATAACAATACCAGGACACCACAAGTTGCTGTTCCTGTATAATAATAACAGTACACAAAAACCTGCTCCCTCTGTATAACACTAATAACAACAGGACACCACATTCTGCTCTTCCTTAATAGTAATAATAAAATGACATGACAGGCTGCTCCGCCTGTATAATAATAATAACAGGACACGACAGGCCGCTCCCTCTGTACAATACCAGGACACCACAGGCCGCTCCCCCTGTATAACAACAACAACAGGACACCACAGGCTGCAACATATGCATAATAATGATAATAATAGGACACCACAGGCTGCTCCCACTGTATAATACTTATAATAATAATATTATTAATAATAATAATAATAATAATAATAAGACACAACAGGCTGCTCCATCTGTATAATAATAATAATAATAATAATAATAATATTATTAATACCAACAGGACACCATAAGCTGCTCCTCCTGCATAATAATAATAGTAATAATAGGACACCACAGGCTGCTCACCCTGTATAATAATAATAGGACACCACAGGCTGCTCACCCTGTATAATAATAACAGGACACCAAATGCTACTCCTCCTGTATAACCATAACAACAGGACATCACAGGCTGCTTCTCCTTAATCATAATAACAGGATACCACAGGCTGCTCTTCCTGTATAATATTAATAATAAGAGGATACCACAGGCTGCTCACTCTGTAAAATAATAATAAAAATAATAACAACAGGACACCACAGGATGCTCCTCCTGTATAATAATAATAATAATATAAATAATAATAATACACCACAGGCTACTCCTCCTGTAAAAAATAATAATAACTGGACACCACAGGCTGCTCCCCCTGTATAATAATAATGACAGAACACCACAGTCTGCTCCCCCTGTATAATAATTATAACTGGACACCACAGGCTGCTTCTCCTGTATAATAATAATAAAATAATAATAATAACAACAACAGGACACTACAGGCTTCTCCCCCTGTATAATACTAACTGGACACCACAGGCTCCTCTTCCTGTATATTAATAATAATAGGACAGCACAGGCTGCTCCCCCTGTATAATAATAATAACAGGACACCACAGACTGCTCCCCCTGTATAGTAAGACGCAATTACCTGATCTCTACGGACACTGGGAGGCTGCAGCAGTCGATGAAAACTCACTTCCTGTATGTGGAACGCACAGTAAGGAAGTAAGTCGGAACGCACAGACCGGAAGTAGGGCATGATTGGCAACGGCTGCTACCTGGTTACTGGACCCTCCCCTCCTCCACCCACCCACAGTTCCGTACTTTGTAATGACAATTACAACACATGTCCTCAGTGGAGGAGGCCGGCGGCCATTTTCTTGTAGACCAGTCCGGCAGCAGCAATTGGTTCCCTGGCCGTGCAGTGACGTCAGGAGCGGCGGCCATTTTCCCCTGGTCTGAGCTCCGCCTTCCTTCTATCATTCCCACAAGGCAGCAGGAGCAGAGAGCAGCCATTGCTGTGTCTGGCAGCAGGTAATGATATTATTATTATTATTCTATAGGCTGAGCAGCTCTGGTGTCAGGTTCTGTACTACAGGGAGAGCAGCCTCTGGTGCCTTGTTATAGTGCAGCTGGAGCAGCCTCTGGTGCTGCATTATCCCTGTACAGGTGGCTGACACTCTAGTGTCCTATTACTGTAATACAGGTGGCGCAGACCCCGCCGTTACCGTAATACATGTGGCGCAGACCCCACCGTTACCGTAATACAGGGGGCGCAGACCCCGCCGTTACTGTAATACAGGTGGCGCAGACCCCGCTGTTACCGTAATACAGGTGGGGCAGACCCCGCCGTTACCGGAATACAGGTGGCGCAGACCTCGCCGTTACCGTAATACATGTGGCGCAGACACTGCCGTTACGGTAATACAGGTGGCGCAGACCCCGCCATTACCGTAATACATGTGGCGCAGACCCTGCCGTTACGGTAATACAGGGGGCGCACACCCCTCCGTTACCGTAATACATGTGGTGCAGACCCCACCGTTACCGTGATACAGGTGGCGCAAATCCCGCCGTTACCGGAATACAGGTGGAGAAGACCCCGCCGTTACCGTAATACAGGTGGCGCAGACCCCGCTGTTACCGTAATACAGGTGGCGCAGACCCCGTCGTTACCGTAATACCCAATGCCGTTACCGTTATACAGCTGGCGCAGACTCCACCGTTACCGTAATAAATGTGGTGAAAAACCCGTCATTACCGTAATATAGGTGGAGCAGGCCCCACCGTTACCGTGATACAGGTGGCGCAGACTCCGCCATTACCGTAATACAGGTGGCGCAGTCTCCACCGTTACCGTAATACAGGTGGCACAGACCCCGCCGTTACCGTAATACAGGTGGGGCAGACCCCTCCGCTACCGTAATACAGGTGGTGTAGACCCCACCATTACCGTAATACAGATGGCGCAGACCCCACCGTTACCGTAATACAGGGGGAGCAGACCCCGCCGTTACCGTAATACAGGTGGCGCAGTCCCTGCCGTTACCGTAATACAGAGGGCGCACATCCCGCCGTTACCGTGATACAGGTGGCGCAGACCCCCCGTTACTGTAATTCTGCGGGACATTACAGGTGTTGTATTAATATTCAGGGGAGCTGTATTAAAATACAGGAGAGTGGCATGTGTTGTCCTACTCTACAGGGGGAGCGACATGGGGCATCCTCCTATACAGGGGTAGTGGATGATGACATCCTACTATACAGGGGGAGCAGCCTGTGTTTCCCTTTTATACAGGGGAAGTGGCCTGTGGTGTCTTGTTACTATTATTATATAGGGTGAACGACATGTATTGTCTTTCTATACAGGAAGAGTGGTCTGTGTTGTAATAATACAGGGGTCGCATCCTGTACTGTCATAGTATACAGGGGGAGTGGCCTGTGTTGTCATAATATACAAGCAGAGGGGCCTGTGGTGTCTCGTTACTATTATTATATAGGGTGATCGGAATGTATTTTCTTTCTATACAGAAGGAGTGGCCTGTGTTGTCATAATATACAGGGGTAGCAACCTGTGCTGTCATAATATACAGGGGTAGCTTCCTGTGTTGTCATATTATACAGGGGTAGCTTCCTGTGTTGTCATAGTATATAGGGGGAGCGGCCTGTATTGTCATAGTATACAGGGGTAGCTTCCTGTGCTGTCATAGTATATAGAGGGAGCGGCCTGTATTGTCATAATATACAGAAGGAGTGGCCTGTGTTGTCATAATATACAGGGGTAGCTTCCTGGGCTGTCATAGTGTACAGGGGGAGCAGCATGTGTTGTCATAATATACAGGGGTAGCTTTCTGTGCTGTCATAGTATACAGGGGGAGCGGCCTGTGTTGTATTTATTATTTATTAGCAGCTTCTTGTATAGCGCAGCATATTCTGTTGCACTTTGCAATTAGAACAACAGTAATAGAACAAAACTGGGTAAAAACAGACAGACATAGAGGTAGGAAGGCCCTGCTCGCAAGCTTACAATCTATGGGGGAATAGGCATTGATACACAAGGATAGATGCTACCTGTTGCATAATGGTCCATCAGATTGCTAGGTTCTTAATGGGTAGTATGATATGATCACCCAGCGATGAGATGAGGTATAGATTGAGAACAACAGAGGACCCAAGACTGAGCCTTGCAGTACTCAAACTGATTGAGGTAGAGAAGAAAAGATAGAATCAGAGAAGTGAACACTGAAAGAGCGATTAGATGAGAACCAGGAGAGGGCTGTGTCCTGAAGACCTAGGGATTGTAGTGTTTGTATGAGAAGACAGTGGTAGTGTCAAAAGCAGCAGAGAGATCTAGAAGAATGAGTAGTGTGTAATGGGCTTTCGATCTAGCAGTGACTGGATCATTCACTACTTTGGTCAGTGCAGTCTCTGTGAAGTGTTGGGCATGAAAGCCTGACTGAAGTGGGTCCAATAAATTGTGGGAGTTAAGAAAGTGTGTGAGGCGAATGTAGGCAAGTCTCTCAAGTAGCTTGGAGGGACATGGTAGCTGAGAAATGGGACGGTAGTTAGAGAGTGTGTTTGGGTCAGAGTTGTGTTTGTTTAGTAATGGGAGTAATCACTGCATGCTTAAACAGAGAAGGAAAGATACCAGTAGAGAGAGAGATTACAGATTTTAGTTAAGGTTGGGATAAGCACAGGAGACAAAGTTTTACTGACTTGTGAGGGTATAGGATCAAGAGGAGAGGTAGTGGAGTAGGAGGATGGAAAGAGTGTTGATACTTCATCTTCACTTGTGGGATCAAATGAAGAGAAAGTGCCAGAGGGTTCAGGTAGGGAATTGAGCAGGTCACTGGCTGAGGAAGAGCATACCATTTCATCTCGGATTTTATCACTCTTATCCTTGAAGTAGGAAGCAAGTTCTTGTGCACTGATAGTAGCTAGTGGGGGAGGTGTGGGAGGGTAAAGAAGTGATTTAAATGTATTAAAGTCGGGGCGTGGCTTGGACAGGCATGGAGTAGCAGTGGGAAGATTTAGCTCTCCATAAAAATCCTGTCTAACAATCCGTTTATCCCCTAACCCGTGGCTCCTGTGACCTGCCAGCTGGCACAAGAAGTTGTACTGCCCCTCTACATACCCGCACTGGTCCGGTGTGCAGCGCGGCTCCCTGCATCTAACACCTCCGGCGTGCCGCCCTGGCTCCCTGCTTCTCTGCGAGACGGCACGTGACGGCGCTTGTAGCGGCGGACTTGCTTTGATCCTCCGGCCGGGGGACCGAGACAGGGGAGGCTCTGACTGGCGGGCATATCGCGGCAGCACTTGCCTGGAATCCCGCGGAGGTGCTGCGGACGGGTGAGTGCGGGCAGGAAAGCCCGCGAAAACCGCCATCTTGCAGGCTCACATTCTTCTCCCTGCACCTGATATCCTCTCCGTCCTGAGGTGCCGTGCGGCGGAGTGAGCTGCGGCTGGGGCTGCCCCTCTCTCTCCCTCCTGGGCTTAATAGATATATACAGAGAGATTCCCTGTGTGTGGTTCCTCCCCACATATACTAAGAAATACATATAGCTGCAGAGAAGGGAGAGGTGAAAAAAGGAGAAAGGGAGAATACTCTCTGTGAACGCTTCCTGCATCTCTGCAATAGCCACACTTGTGCCCATAAATCAGCTTCCATGCAGGAATACTCCTTGTACACAGAATACTCTGCAGTGTGCCCATAAGCATACTCTGCTCTGCTATATTATTGTTTATCATATCTGCCTGACCCAGGCGGCCCCCTGTGCTGACCCCATACTGATTGGAGACTTTTTTGCTGTAATATCCTGACTCCGCGCCCAGTGCTGCAATGGTGAAAGGAGGTCATAACGCGGCTAACGCCGCTGCGAAACTAGAGAAATATGCTAGGTCGCAGCCCTCTCATTCGACAAAGCAGGGTGACACTGACCCATCCTCGCCTGCGACAGAGGTTGCCGCCTCCGATCCCGCTGAGCAAGTTCACTCTACCCAGCAAATACTACAGGCCATCTCTGCGTCTGAACAGAGGGTCACAGACAGAATTGGGCAGGTGCAGGCGGACGTCTCTCTGCTTAGACAAGATCTACAGAAAATCCGGGAAAGAGTGGGTGAAACTGAACATCGGATATCGACTCTGGAAGATAATACGTCACCCCTACAGACGAAAGTGGCCGACCTGTCTACCCAGATGGTATCTATGCAGGCTAAAATTTCCGATATAGAGGGGAGACTGCGGCGCAACAACATTCGTTTTGTTGGGCTCCCTGAAAGAGCGGAAGGCACCTCCCCGGAATTATTTCTGGAAACTTGGCTTATTGGTGTATTGGGCAGGGAAGCATTTACCTCTCAATTTGCAGTGGAAAGAGCACACAGACTCCCGCCTAGGATGCCGCCACCCGGGGCTCCGTCTAGAACATTTATTGCCCGTTTCCTACATTTTAAGGACCGTGACGCTATACTCCGTCTGGCCCGGACGCAGGGCCCTCTCCAACTGGATGGACATAATATATCCGTTTTCCCCGATTTTGCTCTGGAGGTGCAAAAGAGTAGATCACAGTTTCTGCATATCAAACGTCAGCTCCGTGATCGTAATATACAGTACTCTATGCTGTTTCCGGCCAGGCTGCGAGTGGTGTCCGCTAACACCACTCACTTTTTTTCAACTCCTCAAGATGCTGCTGCATGGCTGGAACGACAGCCTCACCCTCCTTGATGACGTGTTACTGCACAATTGTTGATTTATTGCTCTCTTAATGCTAAGCCTAATTGTCTCATATTTTTCTTATTATGATAGTCACACTGTGGTTCATATGCAATGCTTTGATGGGGCAATGTCGGGCAGCCTAATATCGATGTTGGTTCTCGTGTTTTCCCCCTTTTTTTTTTTTTTTTTTTATGTTGGGGTACGCTGCTAGATATGTTTTTTCAGGGTTAGGGCACTACTTCTATCGGTATTCTGTGGAGAGCCTATGCCGAAGATAGTGTAGGGGCTTTACTTTGGGTTCTTGGTTAGGCCCCTATCCCTTAGTTTAGTTAATTTGGTGGGAGTTATGGGATCCAGGTATACCTTAAGTTTCCAAGGTGATACAGGGTGGGTGTGGGGGGGGGTTAGTTTGTTTTTTTTCATGCCATCAATTTTTGCTTATGTGTGCGCTCTGTTATGCTGCGATGTTTGCGAACGATATTGCTTTGATTTCCTCTGTTTCCAGGGACATGGGGGGACTGGGTGTCCCTATTCACGGCCTGCACTGCTCTGCGACCCGGGCTCTGATATTTGTCTCTCTTTTATATCCTGCCACCCTTTTCTCACCTACTTTCTATGTCTGCTGTTTCTAAGGGGCTTCGTCTGCTCAGCTGGAACGTCAGGGGTTTGAACGAAAAGATTAAGAGATCGTTGATCTTGACTCAGGTTAAAAAATACCAGGCAGACATAATTTGTCTTTCTGAAACCCATTTGTTTGGAAGTAGGGTGTTGGCACTTAAGAAACCCTGGATTAGTCATGTTTACCACTCCACTTTCTCAGGTAGCGCTAGGGGTGTCTCTGTACTAATTAGAAAATCTATACAATTTCACCTAGACGTCTGTGAAACAGATCAATATGGCAGATACGTCTTCTTGCGCGCACATATTAATCGTAGACTATTCCACATTTTGGCTGTCTATGTTCCCCCGCCATATAACAATGAGGTTCTGCGTCATGCTGCCCGATTTCTAGCCCAATCCCCTGCTACCCCAGTGATATGCTTGGGGGATTTTAACAATGTGATGGATCATGCCCTGGACAGATGGAGAGAGTCGGTTGCTTCTCCCTCCCCTTCTGTATCCCCTACTCCATTTGCACGACTGGTGGGGGAACTGGGGTTGGTGGATGTATGGAGGAGTCGCAATCCCACGGCTACTCAGTTCTCCTGCCACTCCGCTACCTACCATGCCTTCTCTCGCATTGATTTGATCTTGATTTCTCCTGACTTGTCCCCTGATGTGTTGGCGGTGGACTATCTTCCTAGGGGTATATCGGATCACTCTCCTGTATCACTTACAGTTAGTGTTGGTTGGGAGCGCGGTGCAAAAATGTGGAAACTTAATCCCTTCTGGTTAACCTTAATAGGGGAGGGTGCGGATTTGGTGGATGCCTGGGAGGGGTTCCAGGTTTGTAATCTGTCTTGCACCGAACTGGCGGTCAAACATGACGCTTTCAAAGCGTTCCAGCGGGGCTCCTTTATAAAACGAATATCTGAGGTTAAATTATCTAGTAAAAAGGAGGAAATAAGACTGGAGGCCCTATGTCAGCAATTGGAATCCCAATATATAGCTAACCATTTACGTTCTGATGAACTGTTGTGGCGAGACGCGCAAGGAGAGTGGTCCGATTGCTTATTTGAGAAGTCCAGGCGTAGACTCCTTTTTGCGGGACATGCACACTATTTTCAGGCGGAGATGAATGGCAGTTATTTAGCTTTTCTGGCTCGGTCAGAATCTACTAGAACAATGATTCAATGCGTGAGGAACTCTGACAACCAAATGTGTTACTCTGGCTCGGCGGTGTCTGAGACATTTCGTAGTTACTATTCCTCGCTATATACATCCCGAGCCACTTACTCCAATGATCAATTGAGGGACTATTTGGCTCGGTTGGATTTGCCCCGTCTGTCCCGGGAAGACTCTGGGGCTCTAGATGCACCAATTACTCTGGAGGAGGTGAACGCTGCGATCCTGTCCCTCCCAGCGTCTAAGGCACCGGGTTGTGATGGACTTCCGGGTGAAGTCTATAAGAAATTTAGCAGCTTTTTTGCCCCCTATCTTTTACAATTATTTGACCTATTGTTGGAGGGCGGGACTCTCCCTCGCTCTATGGCTGAGGCAAATATAATTGTCTTGCTGAAACCGGGGAAAGACCCCCTACGCCCCGAATCTTACAGACCTATTTCCCTCCTCAATACGGATGTCAAGATACTAGCAAAGATCTTGGCATCTAGATTGAACTTAGTTATTACAACAATCATTCACCCGGACCAGACGGGATTTATGCCAGGTAAATCAACTGCCCAAAATTTACGTAGACTGTTTTGTCATCTGCAGAGGCGTGATCTGGGGGAGTTGGATGCGGTGGTGGTGTCTCTAGATGCAGCCAAAGCATTCGACTCAGTGGAGTGGACATATTTGTGGGGGGTACTGGAGAAGTTTGCTTTTGGCCCTCGTTTTATTAAATTTCTCCAGTTATTGTATTTTTTGCCTGTGGCCCGTGTGACGGCCAATGGTTTCACGTCGGAGATGTTTGCGTTGGAGAGGGGCACTCGACAGGGTTGCCCCCTATCCCCTGCGCTGTTCGCTATTGCCGTGGAACCGTTGGCCGCCTTGCTGCGATCTAATGACGAGATTAGGGGTATTAAGGTTGGGGATCATGTGGATGTTGTGGCCCTGTATGCAGACGATATGCTCCTTTTCTTGCAGGACTCTGAGGACTCCTTGCAGGCTTTGCTGCGGGTAGTGGAGGAATTTGGAGTATTTTCTGGTTTACTGATCAACTGGGATAAATCGCATATTTTTCCCTTGTCTGGTTTTCTCCCTGAAAATACCCGGGGGGCGTACCCCTTGCAGTGGACGCTGCGGTTTAAATACTTGGGTATCTGGATCACCCCTATGGCACGTAGCTATGTGGCCCAAAATATCGACCCCATTACGATGTTATTTAAAGAAAGGGCTCATAGCTGGAAAAAGCTACCACTGTCTATCCTGGGTCGGGTTAATTTATTCAAAATGATAATGCAGCCAAAGTTCCTATATGCCCTACATAACTCTCCGGTCTACCTCCCGAAAAAAGTCTTCACTGTAATTGAGGGCGTTATGTCCTCATTTATATGGGGTAATAAACCAGCAAGAGTCTCTATTAAAACGCTGAGTAGACCACAACTCTCGGGGGGTGCGAGTCTTCCCAATTTGAGACTATATTACGTAGCAGCACAAATGTCCCAGCTTGGTGAATGGACTGGAGATTCCTTGGATCCAACAATGGGGGGTCTTCTGGCTGAGCGGGCGAGGTGCTCTCCTGCTTTCTCCTTTTCTCCTCTTCAACTCCTTCTTTCTGGCCGTGCGGCTTCTGGTTTGCCTCCCTTGTTACGCCAAGCCTTGCTAATCTGGCGCTATGCACATACTCTATATGATTGGGAGGGGCAAGATGCCAATACTCCGCTATGGTTTAATAGTACCTATTCAGAGCTGTACAAGATATCTCCAGATAATATTTGGATAACTAAGGGTGTAATATCTCTAAAACAACTCTACCAAGATGGAGTGCTCAAGTCTTTTCAGCAATTGAAACTCGAATTTGATATACCTAATACTGCCTTGTTTCGGTACTTTCAACTTAGACATGCTGTGCAGACCCAGTTTCCTCACGGCCCACCTCCAATTGCAGATTCACCCGTTAAGTCGTTGCTCACTTCTCTTAGTCGAAGGGGAAAAATATCTGTCATATATACTGCTTTGAATAACAAATATGGTCATGATCATTTGAATACACTTCGCATCAAATGGGAGACTGATTTGGGACCTCTATCCCAGTAGCAGTGGATCCAGATCCTGGGCTCCATTAAATATACTACGCCATGTATACGATATAAACAAGTCTTTTTTTACATTCTGCACAGGGTGTATCGAACTCCTGTCACTATGCAGAAGGCTGGTCTTAGAGATAACGCTTGCTGCCCCAGATGCCGGGAGACCGATGCCGGATTCTGGCATTTGTTATGGGACTGCCCTGCAATTTCCCTTTTCTGGTGTAAGGTATGGGGTGATATAACCATGACTGCCCCATCCCTCCCCGTGTTAGACCCCGGCCTATGCCTGTTTGGATTAGATCTTGAGGAAACACACTCTGTGGTAATGTACAGGTATGTCCTGTGTCTTACTACGCTGGCGAGGGTTGTCATTGCCAGGGTTTGGTTCTCAGCTGACATGCCTAGGGTGGAGCAGTGGAGGGCATTAGTAAATTCAGTAATACGACACGAGAGATATATGTATAAGATAAGGGGTTCCTCCTCTCAATTTACAGAGAAGTGGGACCGCTGGTGCAGCACAAGGCTGGCCAGACCGACACTGGACACCTAGTCCTTCTTTACACAGATATCGTTTGATAAGAAACCCTAAGTGAATATAATTGACGCACACTACATGTTGAACTTTAACATATATAATTTTATTGATGGCAATTGTTACAGTCAATAGAATGCTGATGTTTGTTTTGAGTTATGTATAAATGTCAAAAAACCAAATAAAAAAAGTACTTGATTTAAAAAAAAAAAAAAATGTATTAAAGTCACGGGGTTGGTGGCATGAGAAGAGATGAGAGATTGGAAATATGTTTGTTTGGCAGTGTCCAGGGCCTGATGATAGGAGTGGTAGGTGGTCTTATATGTGAGGAAGTCACTTGGATTCTGAGATTTACGCCACTGACGTTCTACTTTACGTGACAGTTTTTGTAGGTGTCTTGTTGATTTAGAGTGCCATGGTTGGCATCTAAGCCTACGTGGAGTGTGATGGGTAACTGGAGCCACTTCATCAAGGGCACTCTCTAGGGTCTTGTGCAGGTGGGATACAGCAGTGTCAGGTGTGGTAAATGTAGAGATTGGTGAGCGCAGTTGTTGCAGAGAAGTGGAAAGTTGTTGAAAATGTATATTGTTAGTATTTCTGCGGGTTAGAGGAGGCTTGCTAGGTTTTAGTGTCATAGAATTTAGAGTAATAGAAGAGATTGTGAAGGTTATCAGGTTGTGATCAGAGAGAGGGAAAGGAGTGTTAATGAATTCAGAAACTGAGCAGAGCCTGGTGAACACAAGATCAATGCAGTGGCCCTCCAAGTGAGTAGAGGACTCAGACCATTGGGTGAGGCCAAGAGAGGAGGTTAGAGAGAGGAGTTTGGAGGCATGAACAGATTGTGGACTGTCAAGAGCTATATTGAAATCGCCCATAATGATGGTGGAGATGTCAGAGGATAATATGTGTGGAAGCCAGGCAGAAAAATCTTCTAGAAATTGTTCTTTGGGTTGCCCAGGAGGGCGATAGATAGCTGCAACATGCAGAGAGAAGGGGAGGGGGGGGGGGGGGAGGATCCTGATAGAGTGAACTTCAAATGATGTGAATGCGATTGATGGAACTTAAGGTAGTGTATGTGAAAAATTGGGACAGTAAGATTCCAACCCCACCACCTTTACTATTACCAGGCCTGGGGGTGTGTGTGAAGTGGACAGGGGAGGCCGTGTCTGATTGTGTGAGCCATGTTTCTGTTATAGCCAGCAGATAAAAGTTGTGAGATATGAAGAGGTCATGGATGGATGGTAATATGTTACAAACAGAGCGTGCATTCCATAAGCCACATTTTAGTGACTTGGAAGGGGATGGGAGACTCGTGATATTTATGAGGTTAGATGGAGTTCTATGTTGTTTTGAGATAGCTGAGTGTGAGAGGGACAGGTGGTTGGGGCCTGGATTTGGTGATATGGCACCAGATAATAAAAGCAGAAGAGTGAGATAAATATTGGTGGATGTTTGCGAATGTTTATTCTGGTGGCCAATTGTGGTTGTCATAGTACTTGCAGAGAAGTAAGTATAAATCTCATGAGTGGTTAGAAGAGGGGAGTGGAGAATAGAAGCTGTAATGTGCACAGAGGGGTGAGTTTTAGGGTGAGTGTAAAAATGTTACATTTGGTGAGAATTCCATGAATTGAAATAAGAAACAGTAGTTTGATGAACATGCTGTGGTCGTTTGTGAGATAATTTTGGGTTAAGTGGTGTAGGAATAAGTTGTTTAAGTAAGTTACCTTTCCTTGATGGTGCTCAATGTTTGTTCAGCTGTTTTTTTAACTGTTCGGATAACACACTTCTTAATTCCACACTTATTAAATTCCACGCAAGCGACCCCCAGCAAGCTGACCCCTTGACATTACACAGTGACACCAGGGGACGTGCGTGGGTGATGACTGGAGAGGTGACTGCTGGGAATGGCGCATTATACAGTAACACCAGGGGACGTGCGTGGGTGATGACTGGAGAGGTGACTGCTGGGAATGGGGCATTATACAGTAACACCAGGGGATGTGTCTGGGTGATGACTGGAGAGGTGACTGCTAGTAATGGGACATTATACAGTAACACCAGGGGATGTGTCTGGGTGATGACTGTAGAGGTGACTGCTGGTAATGGGGCATTATACAGTAACACCAGGGGACGTGTCTGGGTGATGACTGGAGAGGTGATTGGTGGAAATGGGGCATTATACAGTAACACCGGGGGAATGTGTCTGGGGGATGACTGTATCACTGTGTGTGTATAAGGTGTCAGGATGTCACTGTCTATGTCTCCATGCAGGAGGAGGAGTATATAGAGGAACACAGGGGTCTGTACAAGGACGTGATGATGGAGAATCACCGGCCCCTCACATCACTGGGTAAGAGGAGACTGTCATGTATTGTACAGGGGAGAGCAGCTATGGGGGCCCCTATATACAAACATCATCTGATAATCACATATATACACTGTTCTCAGTCTTTGTGTGTCTCCTACAGATGGGCCCAGTAACAGAGATACCCCAGAGAGATGTCCCCGTCCTCTGTATTCCCAGGATTGTACAGAGGAGAATCACAGGATCCCACAGGAGGATCAGGTAGGTGGTATTTAGGATCTCCCCAATATACCAAAGTGACTGTCACTATATAATGTGTAGAGAAGCTGTGTGTCTTATACACTGATATTATACTGTTTCACCTCAGTTTAATCTAACACTATGCAAATGCCATTGTATTATTTTTTGGTTATTTAGGAAGAACGTTTGTCTGATATTAAAACAGAAGATAAAGAGGGAGAAGAAGAGAAGTATGTGATTGATATAAAGGCAGAATATATAGAGGGAGAAGAAGAGACGTATGTGACTGATATGAAGGCAGAAGATATAGAGGCAGAAGAAGAGACGTATGTGACTGATATGAAGGCAGAAGATATAGAGGGAGAAGAAGAGACGTATGTGACTGATATGAAGGAAGAAGATACAGAGGGAGAAGAAGAGACGTATGTGACTGATATGAAGGCAGAAGATATAGAGGGAGAAGAAGAGACGTATGTGACTGATATGAAGGCAGAAGATATAGAGGGAGAAGAAGAGACGTATGTGACTGATATAAAGGCAGAAGATATAGAGGGAGAAGAAGAGACGTATGTGACTGATATAAAGGCAGAAGATATAGAAGGAGAAGAAGAGACGTATGTGACTGATATAAAGGCAGAAGATATAGAGGGAGAAGAAGAGACGTATGTGACTGATATAAAGGCAGAAGATATAGAGGGAGAAGAAGAGACATATGTGACTGATATGAAGGCAGAAGATATGAAGGGAGAAGAAGAGACGTATGTGACTGATATAAAGGCAGAAGATATGAAGGGAGAAGAAGAGACGTATGTGAGGGGTGATCAGCAGTGTAAGGAGGAGGAGATCCCTACAGATATCAGCACAGGTGAGTAATAAACACTTATTACAGAAGTCACATATTCTCATTGCTCAGTCACTACAGCAATCTCTTATCCTACACCCTCCTCCGCCATCAGCCTTGTTCTCAGTTGGGTGTTTCTAACACAAGGCTATCCATGACAAATATCACATGTAGAGAGTTATTACACACTTATTATAATGTTATTAAAAGTAACAAGCAGAAGTTTATTATTAGTGATTATATATAAATGTGTATATATGTATGTATGTATGTATATAATATAATTAGTATTGTTTTTTGTGGAGTGCCTAATTTATATGCATTTTGTTAGATGATGCAGGTATGAAATATTTCCTGCTATACAGTAGACCTGAGCTCACCAAATACAATTCATATAAGATTCAGAAATAAAATGAAATTTGAATCTAGAACTTCAAGTAAAACAGATTAAAAGCTTATCACAAGTACATATCTGTATAATCATAAGACAAGCGTTTTGCACTTGTTCTCACCCTTGCATGGGCGGGCTCGTTCTTATCCACTCCATTTCACTCTAAATCCAAATTGCATGTCACCAACGCGTTTCATCAATAGTGACTTCTTCAGGGGTGTTTTCTGTTAAAGGCTTTATCCTCAAATATCAATTGTGTAGACTTGAAATAATTGTGTAACCTTCAGACAGTAATTGTGGACTTGTTCATGATGAACACATTCCTAATTACTTGTGAATAATAGTTCCTGCTCTGTGCAGTTCTGAGGTTATGACTTTAGGGAATGTAATGGTCAGATCCAATATTGCTCAATCTAAGGTCTCCCAGTAGCCTTACTACATACATAAATGTGTCTTGCACTCACTATTTTAACTAACAATAATAAACAGTGGAGTTTTAGTTCATGTATTGCTCAATGCATTTAAGCCTGCAGCCCCCGACAAGGGACCCCACTACACTGCAGGTCCTACTCTATTGCTCAAAATAATTACCATAAAAATAGCTATCTCATTAGTGTTAAACTTTAGGTGTGCTCTCAGCGGTGGAACAGTGGCCGAAAGGCTTGGATTGGTTTTTAGAGCACCAGTCTGACGTGCCACCACATCTAACGTGGCCCTCCAATTCACCAGATCTGGGACTGTGGGACTGTTTGGCTGGGTCCGGCATTGTTTTTTTGGTGCAGTTCCTGATGCGTTTGGAACGATTGGTGGTTGCTGGGCGCCTTAAATGCCTGTGATCCTGATTTCGCCCACTGTTCCGCCGCTGAGATTCTTGGTGTCCATGCTTCTTCCTCTGTAGATTGATACTACTCACTGTCTACGAGGGATCACCAACAAACAAATGCCGCCACCTCCTCCAGGCTATTGCCATGGTCTCGGCCAAAACCAATGGCTCCCCTTTGCCAGTCACATCACGTGCACGACCCATGGTTCCATCTAAAAAAGAAACAATGGTGGTCATTCCGAGTTGATCGCTCATTGATTTTTTTTCGCAACGGAGCGATCAATCGCTAACGCGCATGCGCAATGTCCGCAGTGCGACTGCGCCAAGTAAATTTGCTATGCAGTTAGGTATTTTACTCACGGCATTACGAGGAATTTTCTTCGTTCTGGCAATCGTAATGTGATTGACAGGAAGTGGGTGTTTCTGGGCGGAAACTGGCCGTTTTATGGGTGTGTGTGAAACTGCATACAGTGATCGCGCCGAGCAGGAAAAATTGTGGGTCCCGGGGACCCCTCACTTTAAAAAATTGGGGTCCTACTTCACAGTTTCTGGGTCCCATAGCAATGTATGCTTTTGAGCTCCCCTTATGCCTCTCCACATAGCATTGAACCACCCAACATGGTTGATAGCAGTTATGGCAGTATTGGGAGGCAAGTAGGGGGTTAGGTGCAGGTAGTGCTGTAGGCAGTGTTAGGGGTAGGGAGGCATCAGTACCCAGGATTTGGTGCTTCCTGCTCCCCGTCAACTTTTAAGATCAGCTTCTCCGTGTCCTTCTTGAAGCCCTACCGCTATAACACGAGGTGTGTGCGTATGCTGGGCACTGTTTGAGTATGGGGTTGGTGAGTATGCTGGGCACTGTTTGAGTATGGGGTTGGTGAGTATGCTGGGCACTGTTTGAGTATGGGGTTGGTGAGTATGCTGGGCACTGTTTGAGTATGGGGTTGGTGAGTATGCTGGGCACTGCTTTGGTTTGGGGATTGTTTGTGTGTATGCTGAGCATTGTGTGGGTGTGGCAATTGTGTCTATGCTGAGCACTGTGTGTGGATATTGGATTTTATGTATGCTGGTCACTGTGTATGGGGGGATGTATCCTGGGCACTGTGGGTATTGAGTACCCATATACTAGGCGCTGTGTGTGCCAGGGTTGGGGTGTATAATGAGCACTGTGTGGGTATGGGTTGTGCGTATGATGGCCACTGTGCAGGTGTGTGGGTATAGAGGGTGCTATGAGCATTGTAAGTGTGTATAATGAGTACTGTGTGGGTATAGAGTGTTCTGAGAGCTGTGGGGGGTGTATAATAGGCACTGTGTGGTATAGGGGTGTGCAGATGATGGTCACTATGGGGGTGTGAATAATGAGCACTATGTGGGTATGGGGGTGTTTATAATGGGCACTGTGTGGGTATGTGGGGTAGAATGGGTGCAGTAGAGGTGGAAGGTGGTAGGATAGGTGCAGTACTGGTAGCAGGATGGGTGCAGTAGTGGTAGGAGGTAGGATAAGTGAAGTGGTAGCAGGATGGGTGCAGTAGTGGTATTATGTAGGATAGGTGCAGTAGTGGTAGCAGGGGGTAGGATAGGTGCAGTAGTGGTAGCAGGGGGTAGGATAGGTGCAGTGGTGGTAGCAGGGGGCAGGATGGGTGCAGTAGTGGTAGCAGGGGGCAGGATGGGTGCAGTAGTGGTAGCAGGGGGTAGGATAGGTGCAGTAGTGGTAGGGGGTAGGATAGGTCCAGTAGTGGTAGCAGGGGGAAGGATAGGTGCAGTAGTGGTAGCAGGGGGAAGGACAGGTGCAGTAGTGGTAGCAGGGGGTAGGATAGGTGCAGTAGTGGTAGCAGGGGGTAGGATAGGTGCAGTAGTGGTAGGGGGTAGGATAGGTGCAGTAGTGGTAGCAGGGGGTAGGATAGGTGCAGTACTGGTAGCAGGGGGTAGGATAGGTGCAGTAGTGGTAGCAGCGGGTAGGATAGGTGCAGTAGTGGTAGCAGGGGGTAGGATAGGTGCAGTACTGGTAGCAGGGGGTAGGATAGGTGCAGTAGTGGTAGCAGGGGGTAGGACAGGTGCAGTAGTGGTAGCAGGGGGTAGGATAGGTGCAGTAGTGGTAGCAGGGGGAAGGACAGGTGCAGTAGTGGTAGCAGGGGGTAGGATAGGTGCAGTAGTGGTAGCAGGGGGTAGGATAGGTGCAGTAGTGGTAGCAGGGGGTAGGATAGGTGCAGTAGTGGTAGTAGGGGGTAAGATAGGTGCAGTAGTAGTAGCAGGGGGTAGGATAGGTGCAGTAGTGGTAGGGGGTAGGATAGGTGCAGTAGTGGTAGCAGGGGGTAAGATAGGTGCAGTAGTAGTAGCAGGGGGTAGGATAGGTGCAGTAGTGGTAGCAGGGGGTAAGATAGGTGCAGTAGTGGTAGTAGGGGGTAGGATAGGTGCAGTAGTGGTAGGGGGTAGGATAGGTGCAGTAGTGGTAGCAGGGGGTAAGATAGGTGCAGTAGTAGTAGCAGGGGGTAGGATAGGTGCAGTAGTGGTAGCAGGGGGTAGGATAGGTGCAGTAGTGGTAGCAGGGGTAGGATAGGTGCAGTAGGGGGTAAGAAAGGTGCAGTAGTGGTAGCAGGGGTAGGATAGGTGCAGTAGGGGGTAAGATAGGTGCAGTAGTGGTAGCAGGGGGTAGGATAGGTGTAGTAGTGGTAGCAGGGGGTAAGATAGGTGCAGTAGTGGTAGCAGGGGGTAAGATAGGTGCAGTAGTAGTAGCAGGGGGTAGGATAGGTGCAGTAGTGGTAGGGGGTAGGATAGGTGCAGTAGTGGTAGCAGGGGGTAAGATAGGTGCAGTAGTAGTAGCAGGGGGTAGGATAGGTGCAGTAGTGGTAGGGGGAAGGATAGGTGCAGTAGTGGTAGCAGGGGGTAAGATAGGTGCAGTAGTGGTAGGGGGAAGGATAGGTGCAGTAGTGGTAGGAGGTAGGATAGGTGCAGTAGTGGTAGCAGGGGGTAGGATAGGTGCAGCAGTGGTAGCAGGGGGTAGGATAGGTGCAGTAGTGGTAGCAGGGGGTAGGATAGGTGCAGCAGTGGTAGGGGGTAGGATAGGTGCAGTAGTGGTAGCAGGGGGTAGGATAGGTGCAGTAGTGGTAGGGGGCAGGATGGGTGCAGTAGTGGTACCAGGGGGTAGGATAGGTGCAGTAGTGGTACCAGGGGGTAAGATAGGTGCAGTAGTGGTGGTAGCAGGATGGGTGCAGTAATGGAAAGGGGCAGGATAGGTGCAGTAGTGGTAGCAGGGGGTAGGATAGGTGCAGTAGTGGTAGCAGGGGGCAGGATGGGTGCAGTAGTGGTACCAGGGGGTAGGATAGGTGCAGTAGTGGTACCAGGGTGTAAGATAGGTGCTGTAGTGGTGCTAACAGAGGGCAGGATGGGTGCAGTAATGGTAAGAGGCAGGATGGGAGCAGTAGTGGTGGTAGCAGGGGGCAGGATGGGTGCAGTAGTGGTAGCAGGGGGCAGGATGGGTGTAGTAATGGCAGCAGAGGGTAAGATAGGTGCAGCAGTGGTAGGGGGCAGGTTGGGTGCAGCAGTTGTGGTAGCAGGGGGCAGGATGGGTGCAGTAATGGTAGCAGGGGGTAAGATAGGTGCAGCAGTGGTAGGGGGCAGGTTGGGTGCAGCAGTTGTGGTAGCAGGGGGCAGGATGGGTGCAGTAGTGGTAGCAGGTGGAAGGATAGGGGCAGTAGTGGTGGTAGCAGGATGGGTGCAGTAGTGGTAGGGGGTAGGATAGGTGCAGTAATGGTAGCAGGGGGTAGGATAGGTGCAGTACTGGTAGCAGGGGGTAGGATAGGTGCAGTAATGGTAGCAGGGGGCAGGATGGGTGCAGTAGTGGTAGCAGGGGGAAGGATAGGTGCAGTAGTGGTAGCAGGGGGTAGGATAGGTGCAGTAGTGGTAGCAGGGGGGTAAGATAGGTGCAGTAATGGTAGCAGAGGGTAAGATAGGTGCAGCAGTGGTAGGGGGTAGGATGGGTGCAGTAGTGGTAGCAGGGGGTAGGATAGGTGCAGTAGTGGTAGCAGGGGGTAGGATAGGTGCAGTACTGGTAGCAGGGGGTAGGATAGGTGCAGTAGTGGTAGCAGGGGGTAGGACAGGTGCAGTAGTGGTAGCAGGGGGTAGGATAGGTGCAGTAGTGGTAGCAGGGGGAAGGACAGGTGCAGTAGTGGTAGCAGGGGGTAGGATAGGTGCAGTAGTGGTAGCAGGGGGTAGGATAGGTGCAGTAGTGGTAGCAGGGGGTAGGATAGGTGCAGTAGTGGTAGTAGGGGGTAAGATAGGTGCAGTAGTAGTAGCAGGGGGTAGGATAGGTGCAGTAGTGGTAGGGGGTAGGATAGGTGCAGTAGTGGTAGCAGGGGGTAAGATAGGTGCAGTAGTAGTAGCAGGGGGTAGGATAGGTGCAGTAGTGGTAGGGGGTAGGATAGGTGCAGTAGTGGTAGCAGGGGGTAAGATAGGTGCAGTAGTAGTAGCAGGGGGTAGGATAGGTGCAGTAGTGGTAGCAGGGGGTAGGATAGGTGCAGTAGTGGTAGCAGGGGTAGGATAGGTGCAGTAGGGGGTAAGATAGGTGCAGTAGTGGTAGCAGGGGTAGGATAGGTGCAGTAGGGGGTAAGATAGGTGCAGTAGTGGTAGCAGGGGGTAGGATAGGTGTAGTAGTGGTAGCAGGGGGTAAGATAGGTGCAGTAGTGGTGGCAGGGGGTAAGATAGGTGCAGTAGTAGTAGCAGGGGGTAGGATAGGTGCAGTAGTGGTAGGGGGTAGGATAGGTGCAGTAGTGGTAGCAGGGGGTAAGATAGGTGCAGTAGTAGTAGCAGGGGGTAGGATAGGTGCAGTAGTGGTAGGGGGAAGGATAGGTGCAGTAGTGGTAGCAGGGGGTAAGATAGGTGCAGTAGTGGTAGGGGGAAGGATAGGTGCAGTAGTGGTAGGAGGTAGGATAGGTGCAGTAGTGGTAGCAGGGGGTAGGATAGGTGCAGCAGTGGTAGCAGGGGGTAGGATAGGTGCAGTAGTGGTAGCAGGGGGTAGGATAGGTGCAGCAGTGGTAGGGGGTAGGATAGGTGCAGTAGTGGTAGCAGGGGGTAGGATAGGTGCAGCAGTGGTAGGGGGCAGGATGGGTGCAGTAGTGGTACCAGGGGGTAGGATAGGTGCAGTAGTGGTACCAGGGGGTAAGATAGGTGCAGTAGTGGTGGTAGCAGGATGAGTGCAGTAATGGAAAGGGGCAGGATAGGTGCAGTAGTGGTAGCAGGGGGTAGGATAGGTGCAGTAGTGGTAGCAGGGGGCAGGATGGGTGCAGTAGTGGTACCAGGGGGTAGGATAGGTGCAGTAGTGGTACCAGGGTGTAAGATAGGTGCTGTAGTGGTGCTAACAGAGGGCAGGATGGGTGCAGTAATGGTAAGAGGCAGGATGGGAGCAGTAGTGGTGGTAGCAGGGGGCAGGATGGGTGCAGTAGTGGTAGCAGGGGGCAGGATGGGTGTAGTAATGGTAGCAGAGGGTAAGATAGGTGCAGCAGTGGTAGGGGGCAGGTTGGGTGCAGCAGTTGTGGTAGCAGGGGGCAGGATGGGTGCAGTAATGGTAGCAGGGGGTAAGATAGGTGCAGCAGTGGTAGGGGGCAGGTTGGGTGCAGCAGTTGTGGTAGCAGGGGGCAGGATGGGTGCAGTAGTGGTAGCAGGTGGAAGGATAGGGGCAGTAGTGGTGGTAGCAGGATGGGTGCAGTAGTGGTAGGGGGTAGGATAGGTGCAGTAATGGTAGCAGGGGGTAGGATAGGTGCAGTACTGGTAGCAGGGGGTAGGATAGGTGCAGTAATGGTAGCAGGGGGCAGGATGGGTGCAGTAGTGGTAGCAGGGGGAAGGATAGGTGCAGTAGTGGTAGCAGGGGGTAGGATAGGTGCAGTAGTGGTAGCAGGGGGGTAAGATAGGTGCAGTAATGGTAGCAGAGGGTAAGATAGGTGCAGCAGTGGTAGGGGGTAGGATGGGTGCAGTAGTGGTAGCAGGGGGTAGGATAGGTGCAGTAGTGGTAGCAGGGGGCAGGATGGGTGCAGTAGTGGTAGCAGGGGGTAGGATAGGTGCAGTAGTGGTAGCAGGGGGTAGGATAGGTGCAGTAGTGGTAGCAGGGGGTAGGATAGGTGCAGTAGTGGTAGGGGGTAGGATAGGTGCAGTAGTGGTAGTAGGGGGTAGGATAGGTGCAGTAGTGGTAGCAGGGGGTAGGATAGGTGCAGTAGTGGTAGTAGGGGGTAGGATAGGTGCAGTAGTGGTAGCAGCGGGTAGGATAGGTGCAGTAGTGGTAGCAGGGGGAAGGATAGGTGCAGTAGTGGTAGCAGGGGGTAGGATAGGTGCAGTAGTGGTAGCAGGGGGTAGGATAGGTGCAGTAGTGGTAGGGGGTAAGATAGGTGCAGTAGTAGTAGCAGGGGGTAGGATAGGTGCAGTAGTGGTAGCAGGGGGTAGGATAGGTGCAGTAGTGGTAGTAGGGGGTAGGATAGGTGCAGTAGTGGTAGCAGCGGGTAGGATAGGTGCAGTAGTGGTAGCAGGGGGAAGGATAGGTGCAGTAGTGGTAGCAGGGGGTAGGATAGGTGCAGTAGTGGTAGCAGGGGGTAGGATAGGTGCAGTAGTGGTAGGGGGTAGGATAGGTGCAGTAGTGGTAGTAGGGGGTAGGATAGGTGCAGTAGTGGTAGCAGGGGGTAGGATAGGTGCAGTAGTGGTAGCAAGGGGGTAAGATAGGTGCAGTAATGGTAGCAGAGGGTAAGATAGGTGCAGCAGTGGTAGGGGGTAGGATGGGTGCAGTAGTGGTAGCAGGGGGTAGGATAGGTGCAGTAGTGGTAGCAGGGGGCAGGATGGGTGCAGTAGTGGTAGCAGGGGGTAAGATAGGTGCAGTAGTGGTAGCAGGGGGGTAAGATAGGTGCAGTAGTGGTGGTAGCAGGATGGGTGCAGTAGTGGTAGCAGGGGGTAAGATAGGTGCAGTAGTGGTAGCAGGGGGGTAAGATAGGTGTAGTAGTGGTAGCAGGGGGTAAGATAGGTGCAGTAGTGGTAGCAGGGGGGTAAGATAGGTGCAGTAGTGGTAGCAGGGGGGTAAGATAGGTGCAGTAGTGGTGGTAGCAGGATGGGTGCAGTAGTGGTAGCAGGGGGTAAGATAGGTGCAGTAGTGGTAGCAGGGGGTAAGATAGGTGTAGTAGTGGTAGCAGGGGGTAAGATAGGTGTAGTAGTGGTAGCAGGGGGCAGGATGGGTGAAGTAGTGGTAGCAGGGGGTAAGATAGGTGCAGTAGTGGTAGCAGGGGGCAGGATGGGTGCAGTAGTGGTAGCAGGGGGTAAGATAGGTGCAGTAGTGGTAGCAGGGGGTAGGATAGGTGCAGTAGTGGTAGCAGGGGGTAGGATAGGTGCAGTAGTGGTAGCAGGGGGTAGGATAGGTGCAGTAGTGGTAGCAGGGGGTAGGATAGGTGCAGTAGTGGTAGCAGGGGTAAGATAGGTGCAGTAGTGGTAGCAGAGGGGTAAGATAGGTGCAGTAGTGGTAGCAGAGGGTAAGATAGGTGCAGCAGTGGTAGGGGGCAGGATAGGTGCAGTAGCGGTAGCAGGGGGTAGGATAGGTGCAGTAGTGGTAGCAGGGGGTAGGATAGGTGCAGTAGTGGTAGCAGGGGTAAGATAGGTGCAGTAGTGGTAGCAGGGGGGTAAGATAGGTGCAGCAGTGGTAGGGGGCAGGATGGGTGCAGTAGTGGTAGTAGCAGGGGGCAGGATGGGTGCAGTAGTGGTAGCAGGGGGTAAGATAGGTGCAGGATGGGTGCAGTAGTGGTAGCAGGGGGCAGGATGTGTGTATTAGTAGTTGGGAGTGGAACGGACGCTGGGGGAATAAGATGCAGCGTAACAGGACGCGCCCCAGTTTCCCGCTTGCACCTTCACAGGTATAATGTGCAGGTATTGGCCATTAAATACATATAGGAAAGGCCCGCCCACACGTTCATGAAACGAAAGATTTAACACCATTCCCCCAGGTCGCATTTTTTATCTCTCGTGATAGCCACCTGCATGTTTGTGAAACTGTAGATTGATCACTCGCTAGTAACCACCCGCATGTCTGTGAACCATCAAATTGTCTCGTTGATCTCAGACCCCGCACTCTCTTCATGAGCCCGCCCGCAACGCTCTGACCTCTTGATACTTTGCGGTAGCCTCGACCGCACTGACATGTTCCGCTGGCCCCAGCTCATGTTCTCTGCAGCAGACCCACTGGGCTGCCCGTGGTGAAGGCGCTCCTCTCCTTCTCCTCTGCTCCCTCCAGCATCTTCCATACCCGTCATCGTGATATCCCCGCCCGGTTGCCAGCTGCACATTCAATGGGTTGGAGGCAGGGTAGGGAGGAGGGACAGACGTCTGAGGTGGCGCTTGCATTG
Organism: Pseudophryne corroboree; assembly: GCF_028390025.1. Classification (NCBI taxonomy): domain Eukaryota; kingdom Metazoa; phylum Chordata; class Amphibia; order Anura; family Myobatrachidae; genus Pseudophryne; species Pseudophryne corroboree. Next base: position 28,234 of record NW_026968114.1, on the reverse strand, counting down.
GGAGACGCTACCGGCAGCGATTGGATGTTGAGAAGCTGCCGGCGGCTATTGGCTGGTGAGGCAGGGCTTGGTGATTTCTCTTGGCTGTGAAGCGACAGTCAGCGAAAAACAGCGCGTCCTGCTGGACCCGCTCACTTTTAAAATCCGAGTCCTTCTCTGCCCATAGCGCGTAAAAACGCTCCAAAGCGCGTATTTTGCGATCACTGTGCATATTTCTCCCTCACTCCCTGTCAGCCGCCATTACACGGAGCAGCGCTGTTCCTGGGACTGCTGGGGCAAATCCTCCTCTGTAAAGCCGTCTGATCGCCAGCGCTGTGCATATTACAGGACACTTAAGTATTCTACCTGTCACTGGGACAGTGTTAGATAAGAAAGAGTGCATACAGTCAGGGTTGTGCGGTACAAACTCCCTGTGATATACATCCAGTACCTACTGTGCATTGTTATATCTACTGTTTACATATATAGCTCTACTGAGTATTACTTTGTATTGCTAGTCCGGTGCAGTTTTATGTGGTATAATTCCTGCATGGTACGCTTGTGTCTATATATGTGTGTGTGTGCATGTAGCTGCTGCGTGGCTGACATCTTGGATATTTCCCTCGGCTTGCTACTCCTATATTCTGTAACCTGAGAGCTCAGAGTGTCAGGTTTTCTGAATAATATAGGTATTTCACAAGATATACTTGCTGTGTATTTTTCTTTGTGATTTATAGTCACTTTATATATTTATATACATATATCTCTTGGTTCCCGGTTTGGGCTGACAGGATAGTCACCCTGCACTGGGAGTTCTTGCTAGGTATTTCGCTGCTATGATTGTACCAGGTTGCCTGATATTGTGCTTATTATTATTATGTCAGCTACACGAGGCATCGACGCTGGGGCTTCTCCCACATTGCATGGCGGTGATGCTGCAGACACTTTGGAGGAATATATGGCAGCAGAGAGTTCAGGTTCAGGGGGTTCCTTACCCCCCTGTGGGTCTGTAGCGCCGGGAGCAACTAATGACCCACCTTGGGCTACCTTTTCCACGTTGTTACATACGCTGGTAACTAAACGGGCGCCCCCTGTGGGACCACCTGTGCCAGTGCAGCAGTTTATGGTCCCTGCAGTCTATATGCCATGGGCGGATCGAATCTCAACTCAGTTACAGCACTTGAACGATCACTGACTAGATCTAAATCTCACTCTCGCCCACCTAAGACGCCTTCTAAACGGGTTATTACCTCCTCCCAATCCACCGCTGTCCTGTACACATCCTCTGAGGAGGATGGTGCATATACTGATCCCACAGACACTGACTCAGATGCTTCTGATGGGGTAGGAAAGTCTATGGTGGATGTCCCTGATTTGTGGAGGCTTTCGGGCTCATTCTTCAGGTCTCTGATGAACCTGGGCCTGTGGCTGTCTCTAAAAATCCGGACAGATTTAAACGTATGAAAATGGTTAAACAGGTTTTACCTCTTTTTCAACACTTGGCTGACATACTTCAGGAATCCTGTGAAAACCCGGGAACAAAATTCACACTGCATAAGAGACTGTTGGCTCGCTATCCTCTCTCTGCAGAGCTATGTAAAAATTGGGAAATTCCTCCGCCTGTAGATTCTCATGTGGCACGCATGGTAGTTTCCTCTGCTCTGCCAGTAACTACCGTCACCTCTCTGAGGGCACCGACGGATAGACGTGTGGAGGGTTGTTTGAAAGCGATTTACACCCGAACGGGGGCTGTGCATAGGCCAACCATTGCAGCAACATGGGCTGCTAAAGTTGAGGCGTGGGCTCCAGAACTAGAAGCGGAGCTGCCTTCTAACGCATCTGAGCATGCTCGACAATGTCTCTCTTATATTGCCACGGCTTCTCGGTACCTTAAGGAGGCGGCCTCCGATGCCGGGGTGCTGGCGGCCAAGGCTACTACTACGTCCGTCTTGGCCAGACGTATCCTTTGGTTGAGATCCTAGTTGGTGGATATGGATTCCAAGAAAACCCTGGCGGTGCTTCCTTTCAAGGGAGACATTCTCTTTGGAGACCTCAATAAGATTGTGGCTGATCTGGCTTCCGCACAAACAGCCTGCCTACCTAGTACTGCTCCGAAGGCTAAAAGTACTTTTCCCTCATCCCTTTCATCCTCCAGGAAAAGCAAAAGGTCAGGCATACCCGAAACAAGCTTGTGCTTCCAAACCTGCCAAGCCCAGACCTAAGCGGGCCTGCCCGTCAGCCTGCTTCCAAGACTGACAAGCTGGCCGCATGATGGGGCGGGCCTCCCCCTGGGGGATCCCAGAGTAGGGGACCGACTTCTAGGTTTTGCCCAGGAATGGTTGAAGACCACTTCAGATGCCTGGGTCTGGGAATTTGTCACTCGAGATTACGCCGTATCCTTCAAGAAACATCCCCCTCAATGATTTTGCCTGACAGATGTCCCTCTGGATCCGGTAAAAGCAAACACTCTTCATTAGGTAGTACATTCCCTCCTGACTACAGGAGTGGTGGGTACAGGTGCCTCTGACTCAGAGGCAAGGGGTACTATTCACCACTGTTCCTAGTCCCGAAACCGAATGGGTCCTCTCTGCCCATTCTCAATCTCAAGGCATTAAACAAGTATGTGGAAGTCTCCAAGTTTCGTATGGAAACTCTCCGCTCTATTGTTCTGGCCTTGGAGCCTGGGGACTATATGGTCTTCCTGGACATACAGGATGCCTGCCTCCATATTCCTATTGCACTGTCACATCAGCAGTGCCTGCGGTTTGCAGTGGGCAACCTCCATTACCAATTTCGGGTGTTGCCTTTTGGTTTGACAACGGCTCCTCGTGTTTTCACCAAAGTTATGGCGGTGATGACGGCTGCACTCCGCCGTCAAGGAGTCAGGATCCTGCCGTATCTGGACGATTTGTTGATCCTAGCAAATTCTCCAGAAGTTCTCCTGTGCACCTGGGAGCGTTATTGGACACTCACAACCAGCGGTTGTTCTTGTCTCAGGAGAAAGCCCTGAAACTTCAGGATAAGATTCGTTGCTTCCTATCCGCAAGTGTCGATACATTCGGCAATGCAAGTACTAGGTCTCCAAATATAATTTTCAATATACACTCAACGTTACTTGAGTGTATATGAATATTTGATCGGGCGCACAAAAGCAAATATATCTACCTGTAAACACACGGAAAAAAGGTTTTATCTTTTGTCAATACATATAATAAATAGCTTCCAATAGCAGCTCCTATGGGACAACTGGATGTCAAGATAAGATAAATATATAAATCTCTGATAAACTAGAGACAAACATAAGGAGCGCTGGTTTAAAATTCAATTCATAAATTTAATATCAATTTAAACACACATAGTATAGTAAAAACTCAATTGAGTATCTATATAAGCTGACGCTTCAATAAGCTCATAACAGTGCACATAACTGTATTTAAAAGTTCAAAGATAGATTCCAATCATGATCTACAGCAACAGAAATCAGCTGGTAATTGTCGGTCAAAGCTTAATTAGCAATCCAGGGTTCCTTTTATCTGCCTTTCAGTTGTAATTATGTCCTCCAAGTGCGCAGATGATTAGAGAGCATAGAATGGTTTTATGATAATTCAGATTAGACCTCTATAGCAGTTCAATTATCCGTTTAGTATAATCACACAGACAATGCAGAAGATGGAATTACCAGACCAGGCTGTCACGGAAATTTCTCCACCAAATTGCTAGTATTTTTCAAGCTGACACTGCATGGATACTTAACGGTGTTGGACCCAGCGGTCAGGATGTCCCGGGAGGGCTTGCCGGATATGGCGGTCACGGCGTTCGGTCCTCACAACTGGTAGACGCACTGAAAGGTTTGCACACGGAGGAAACGAGTGGCAGGGAACCAGGCTGACTGTAGCATACACGGTGCACAATGGAGCGTCCTCTACGCGTTTCTCCGCTCTAGTGGTAAGCGGTTTCCTCAGGAGGTTAATACAGGTGTCCATAGCAGGTATGCTTATAAAGTCCATTCAGCCAATAAGAAAGTCTCATTCGTTTGGACTACACCTGTATTTAATTGATGCACCAGCTTAATTTATTCAGAGGAAATAAACCTATCTATCTTTATAGGGAAAACTCTATCAATCGATAAAACATGCTTAAGGGAGATTACATGTATCTAAATTCTTTGTTGACACATCAATAATTGCATACAGGTATATAAATTATAGTATTCTACATAACAACATTTCCTTATTTCATTATTATTTAATTTATGGCATCACAGAGAACATAAGTATCATTTAAACAGAAAATGCCTATAGCACTCCTAATATTACTAAGAGCTTTGGTTTAAGCATAAGTTTCAATAGCTCATCAGGTAAGTTCTAGGACTCCAGCTCCCAAGGTCACAGGATCGAGCCACAGCGAGACCCACAACAAAATCAGATCACAACCTTAATTTATATAGTTATTTACTTTAGCTTTTTTAAGTAGACAATATTTCAACATTGCCAGACCTAGACTAATAAAGTTTTTTTATATATATAAAAAAAAAATTTTTTTTATAAAATATATATATATATATATATAACCAGACACCCACAAGAAAAAAGTAATAGTATTCTATAGATACATAGTCACACAATATTGGGCCATAGACTAATTTGTCATATGTTGTTCATTTCAATGTTTTCGTTCAAACCCATTGGAACAAGGGTATTGAGCGAACAGATCCAATACGCCTCTCGCTTGCAGAGGCGATTGAACCTATTGCCACCTCTTGGGGTCTCTTCTATGTGCTCAATGCCCTTAATAGAGATAACCTTAATGTCCCCCTCATGTGATTGAACCACATGTCTGGGCACACTGTGCGTGAGTGACTTCTTGTTAATTAGTCTTCTATGTTCTAAGAACCGTGTGTTGAGTGACCGGGTAGTACGACCTACATACTGCAGGCCACATATGCAAGTTATTACATATATAACATATGTGGTCTGACAGGTAATGGATCCGATAATACTAAATTTATAATTCCCAGTGTCTTTCGGGGCTGAAAAGTCATGGCTCTCTGAATCAATGAATCTACAGGTGATACATCTGGGTTTAAAACATTTCTTACATTGTCCTCTCTGTGCCTGAGATATATGAGGCTTCTTAGTGCAGTAAGTAGAAATGGGTTTGAAATAACTGGGTGAAAGATGGTTTTGTAGGTTATTAGCTCTTTTGAAAACTATTCTAGGTTTATCATTCAAACACCCTGATAGCACCTTGTCCATCTTTAACACAGAGAAGTTTTTTGTCAGGATATCTCTAATCTTATTTGATGAATTATTAAATCTTGAAATAAAGAGTGGTTCATTATTTTCTGATATATAACTGATCTTCTTTTTTTCAGATTTATCTAGTAGAGTCTCCTGCCTACATTGTTTTGATACCTCCTCATAAGCCAAATCTAGGAGAAATTTCGGATAGCCTTGATCCAAAAGAGATTGTGTCAGTTCCCTACTTTGGATAATAAAATCATTCTCATTGGAACAGTTTCTTTTAATCCTCAGATACTGGCTTTTGGGGATATTATTGACCCAAGGTTTATAGTGGCAGCTTGTGTATCCCAAGAAAGTGTTACAGTCAACCTTTTTTCTAAATGTTTTAGTTTGAATAGGTCTCATGGTGTCGGCATTCGACATGGTGGAGTACGCTCAATTCCATTCTCGCTCTCTGCAGAGGCTGATTCTTGCCAAGTGGGACGGCCTTCCTCACCGGATCAGATCTCAAATGATATCTCCTTGTCTCTGGAGGTCTGTATGTCACTGAGCTGGTGGCTTCAGGACCAACGATTGAGCAGGGGTCGTCCCTTCTGGATATCCAGCTGGGTCCTGCTGACGACTGATGCCAGTCTGAGAGGTTGGGGCGTGGTGTTGGAGCAACACTCCCTTCAGGGTCGGTGGACCAAGGAGGAGTCTCTCCTCCCGATCAACATTCTGGAAAAGCAGGCAGTGTCCAATGTACTGAACCTGGCCCAGTATTTGGTACAGAACAGGCCTGTTCAAGTACAGTCGGACACCGCCACCACGGTGGCCTACATAAATCATCAAGGCGGCACTTGAAGCCGCATGGCAATGAGGGATGTATCATGGATTCTTCAGTGGGCAGAACGCCATCTGCCAGCCATATCCGCAGTGTTCATTCCGGGAGTCCTCAACTGGGAAGCCAACTATCTCAGTCGTCAGGACGTACACGCCGTAGAGTGGAGCCTTCATTCGGTAGTATTTCAACTCATAGTGGACAAGTGGGACCTACCAGATGTAGACCTGATGGCGTCTCGACACAATCACAAGGTTCCGGTCTTCGGAGCAAGGCCGAGGGATCCTCAAGCAGCGTTCGTGGATGCTCTGGCAATTTCATGGAACTTTCGGCTGCCGTACATGTTCCCTCCGGTGTCACTCCTGCCCAGAGTAATATGGAAGTTCAAGCAAGAAGGAGGTGTTTGTACACGTGTGGTGAAAATGTCTGAGGTTGAATGCTCTTCCCAGGAAGAGCCTGTACTGGGAGCACAGATAACATTAGGGGTGGCCCCGTCGACACAGCCGACTCCTGACTGGGCTAATAATGTCTTGAATGCTTTAAATGTGAATATGGCTCTTATTAATAAGAGGTTGGATAAGGCTGAGGCTCAGACCCAAGCTTATAAGAAATCTGTGGATGATGTATTGTCTCAGGTTCAGGACTCTGCGGGGTCACGTAAGCGTACATTTGACCAGTTAGCTGATGCCAATACCGACACGGATACTGACTCCAGTGTCGATTATGCTGATTCTAGATTGGATCCAAAATTAGCTAAGAGCGTTCAGTACATGATTGTTGCTGTTAGAGATATTTTACATATAAAAGACGACCCGACTGTTCCTGATACTAGAGTCTGTATGTATAAGGGGAAGAAAACTGAGGTAACATTTCCCCCTTCTCATGAACTGAACGCTCTTTTTGAGAAGATATGGGACACTCCTGACAAGAAATTTCAGATTCCCAAAAGAATTCCAGTGGCATATCCTTTCCCCACTGCTGATCGGGAAAAATGGGAATCGGTCCCTGTGGTTGATAAGGCCCTGTCGCATTTATCAAAACAGGTGGCTTTATCGTCCTCTGGTACAACGACCCTTAAAGACCCTGCGGATCGTAAGCAGGAAGCTACTCTTAAATCCATCTATGCGACCACGGGTACACAACTCAGGCCGGTCATTGCTTCTGCGTGGGTCAGTAGTGCTATTGAGAAATGGGCAGATTCCTTGTTAACGGATATAGATACCCTAGACAGAAACAGCATAATGCTGACGCTGGGTTACATCAAGGACGCTGGGAGCAAAAGCCAATGCAATGGCGGTAGCTGCTAGGCGAGCATTGTGGATTCACCAGTGGAATGCGGATTCTGATTCCAAAAGAAATTTGGAATCTTTGCCTTATAAAGGAGGTGCGTTGTTTGGGGACGACCTTACAGACCTCGTCTCTACAGCTACCGCAGGAAAATTGTCATTTTTACCTTATGTTCCCCCAAAACATAAGAAAATGCATTATTATCAAATGCAGTCCTTTCGGCCCAATAGATACCGAAGAGGAAGAGGCTCTGCCTTCCTTGCTGCTAGAGGCAGGGGAAGAGGTAAAAGAAACCCAGGCTTCTCTGCCTCCCAAGAACAGAAGTCCTCCACGGCTTCTGCCAAGTCCACCGCATGACGCTGGGGCTCCCCTGCGGGAGTCCTCGCCGGTTGGGGCACATCTCAAGCTCTTCAGCCAGGTCTGGGTTCGCTCGGGCCTGGAACCTTGGATTTAAAAAATTGTGTCACAAGGGTACAAACTAGAATTTTAAGACATTCCCCCTCGCCTATTTTTCAAATCAGCCTTGCCAGCTTCTCTGACTGGCAGAGAGGTAGTGTGCGACGCAATACAAAAATTGTGTCAGAACCAGGTCATTATCACAGTTCCCCCTGCGCAACAGGGCCAAGGCTTTTATTCCAGCTTATTCGTGGTTCCGAAGCCGGACGGCTTGGTCAGACCGATCCTCAACCTAAAAGACCTAAATTTCTTTCTGCAGAAATTCAAATTCAAGATGGAGTCTCTCAGAGCAGTGATCTTCAGTCTGGAGGAAGGGGACTTTATGGTCTCCTTAGACATAAAGGATGCCTACCTACATGTTCCCATTTATCCTCCTCATCAGGCCTTCCTGCGCTTTGCGGTTCAGGATGGTCATTACCAATTTTCAGACGTTGCCGCTTGGGCTGTCCACGGCTCCGAGGATTTTCACCAAAGTGATGGCGGAGATGATGATTCTTCTTTGCATGCAAGGTGTCATGATTATCACATACTTGGACGATCTCCTGATGAAAGCCAGATGCAGGGACAAGTTATTACAGAACATTGCACTGTCCCTGAAGGTGTTGCAACAACATGGCTGGCTACTCAACCTGCCGAAATCTCCGTTGATCCCTACGACCCGCCTGTCGTTTCTGGGGATGAATCTGGACAGAGAGTTTTTCTTCCAGAAGAAAAATCTTGGGAACTTCAGACTCTGGTAAAACAAATCTTAAAACCAACCAGTGTCGATCCATCAATGCACTCGCTTGCTGGGAAAGATGGTGGCGGCCTATGAGGCCATTCAGTTTGGCAGATTCCATGCCAGAGTATTCCAGAGGGACCTGTTGGACAAGTGGTCCGGTTCCCACCTACACATGCAACGGACGATAGTCCTGTCCTCAAAGACAAGGATATCACTCCTGTGGTGGCTGCACAGTTCTCACCTCCTCGAGGGATGCAGGTTCGGAATTCAGGATTGGATTCTAGTGACCATGGATGCAAGTCTCCGGGGTTGGGGTGCAGTCACACAGGGAAAACTTCCAAGGAAGATGGTCAAGTCAGGAGACTTGTCTCCACATAAACGTTCTGGAATTAAGGGCCATTTACAACGGCCTTCTACAAACGGAACGCCTTCTTCAAAGTCGACCCGTCCTCATCCAGTCGGACAATGTAACAGCAGCAGCTTACATCAACCGCCAGGGCGGAACAAAAAGCAGAGCAGCAATGGCAGAAGCCACAAGGATTCTCCGCTGGGCGGAGAAACATCTAAGCGCTCTGTCAGCTATCTTCATTCCAGGAGTGGACAACTGGGAAGCAGACTTCCTCAGCAGACACGATCTCCATCCAGGAGAGTGGAGACTTCATCCAGAAGTCTTCACAGAAGTGACAAGTCGCTGGGGTACTCCCCAAGTAGACATGATGGCGTCTCGTCTCAACAAGAAACTCCAAAATTATTGCGCCAGGTCAAGGGACCCTCAAGCCATAGCGGTGGACGCTCTGGTGACACCGTGGGTGTTTCAGTCGGTATGTGTTCCCTCCACTTCCTCTCATTCCGAGAGTGTTAAAAATTATAAGAAGAAGAAAGGTTCAGACGATCCTCATTGTTCCAGATTGGCCAAGGAGGGCTTGGTATCCTGATCTTCAGGATTTACGCATAGGAAATCCCTGGACGCTTCCTCTACGAGAGGACCTGTTACAGCAGGGGCCATGTCAGTATCAAGATTTACCGCGGCTACGTTTGACGGCATGGCGGTTGAACGCCAGATTCTAACCCAGAAGGGTATTCCCAGTGAAGTCATTCCCACTCTTATTCAGGCTAGAAAGGGTGTTACGTCAAAACACTGGCCCTCATTCCGAGTTGTTCGCTCGGAGTTTTTCATCGCATCGCAGTGAGAATTCTCTTAGTGCGCATGCGCAATGTTCGCACTGCGACTGCGCCAAGTAACTTTACTATGATGAAAGTAAGTTTACTCACGGCATTTTCATCGCTCCGACGTTCGCATTGTGATTGACAGGAAATGGGTGTTACTGGGCGGATGCACGGCGTTTTAGGGGCGTGTGGCTGGAAACGCTACCGTTTCCGGAAAAAACGCAGGAGTGGCCGGAGAAACGGTGGGAGTGCCTGGGCGAACGCTGGGTGTGTTTATGACGTCAGCCAGGAACGAAAAGCACTGAACTGATCGCACAGGCAGAGTAAGTCTGAAGCTACTCAGAAACTGCTAACTCGTTTGTAATCGCAATATTGCGCGTACGTCGGTCGCAATTTTAAGAAGCTAAGATTCACTCCCAGTAGGCGGCGGCTTAGCGTGTGTAACTCTGCTACATTCGCCTTGCGAGCGAACAACTCGGAATGAGGGCCACTATCACCGTATTTGGAGGAAATATATTTCCTGGTGCGAGTCCAAGAAGGCTTATGCGGAAAAATTTTTACTTGGACGTTTTCTCCACTTTTTACAAGCTGGAGTGGATGCGGGCCTTAAATTAGGATCCATTAAAGTACAGATTTCTGCATTGTCAGTTTTCTTTCAGAAACAATTGACCTCACTTCCTGAGGTGCAAACGTTTGTAAAGGGGGTGTTACACATCCAACCTCCTTTTGTGCCTCCTGTGGCACCTTGGGACCTTAACATGGTGTTACAGTTCCTTCAATCTCATTGGTTTGAACCTTTACGAAAGGTGGATTTGAAATTCCTCACTTGGAAAGTGGTCATTTTATTGGCCTTGGCATCCACACGGCGGGTGTCTGAATTGGCGGCCTTGTCTCACAAGAGCCCTTATTTGATCTTCCATGAAGATAGAGCAGAGTTGAGAACTCGTCAACAGTTTCTGCCGAAGGTGGTTTCCTCTTTTCATATAAACCAACCTATTGTGGTGCCAGTGGCTACTGACACTTTAGCGGAGTCAAAGTCTCTGGATGTGGTCAGAGCTTTAAAAATCTATGGCCCTCATTCCGAGTTGTTCGCTCGCAAGGCGAATGTAGCAGAGTTACACACGCTAAGCCGCCGCCTACTGGGAGTGAATCTTAGCTTCTTAAAATTGCGACCGACATACGCGCAATATTGCGATTACAAACGAGTTAGCAGTTTCTGAGTAGCTTCAGACTTACTCTGCCTGTGCGATCAGTTCAGTGCTTTTCGTTCCTGGCTGACGTCATAAACACACCCAGCGTTCGCCCAGGCACTCCCACCGTTTCTCCGGCCACTCCTGCGTTTTTTCCGGAAACTGTAGCGTTTCCATCCACACGCCCCTAAAACGCCGTGCATCCGCCCAGTAACACCCATTTCCTGTCAATCACAATGCGAACGTCGGAGCGATGAAAATGCCGTGAGTAAACTTACTTTCTTCATAGTAAAGTTACTTGGCGCAGTCGCAGTGCGAACATTGCGCATGCGCACTAAGAGAATTCTCACTGCGATGCGATGAAAAACTCTGAGCGAACAACTCGGAATGAGGGCCTATGTCGCCAGAACGGCTCAGATTAGGAAAACAGAGGCTCTAGTTGTCCTGTATGCTCCCAACAGGATTGGGTGACCTGCTTCCAAGCAGACCATTGCCCACTGGATCTGTCATACGATTCAGCAGGCTCATTCAACGGCTGGATTGCCGTTGCCAAAATCGGTAAAGGCCCATTCCACTAGGAAGGTGGGCTCATCCTGAGCGGCTGCCCGAGGGGTCTCAGCATTACAGCTTTGCCGAGCTGCTACTTGGTCAGGGTCAAACACTTTTGCTAAGTTTTACAAGTTTGATACCTTGGCCGATGATCTAAAATTTGGTCAATCGGTGCTGCAGAGTCATCCGCACTCTACCGCCCATTCTAGAGCTTTGGTATAACCCCATGGTTCTATTGATGACCCCAGCATCCTCTAGGATGAAAGAGAAAATAGGATTTTAATACAATGGAAGAAATTGCGGTGTAGATCCTCTCCTGGGTGCGCACTAGTTCTAGCAGCTCAGTAACGTGTAGTGATAACTCAGAGGTGACTCCCTGAAACAACCTCCACCCTAACAGATAGGATACATGCAAAAACAAAAATGGTACCAATACATACAACCAAGCGCATTACAATTGGGAGATTTTGTAGTCAAACGCCCACTGTACTTAATTATTCATTCCCATGAATTTGGAACAGGTATCCAAAGGAAAGAAATGGAAAGTGCATATAGTGAAGCACACTAAAACAAATTTATTCACAATCACATCAGATAAAAAGACAGCATAAAGTGCAAATGTATATGGTGGCAGATAAAAAAAACCCCACAGAAATAGTCGTAACAGCAATTACTGATATAACACAAAATGCAATGTGTATAATGGCAGTGGTAATGGCAGTAATTAACACAATGGCAGTGTGTTAAACCACAGATGGTCTGTTCAGCCAGGGAGTCCAATCTAGATAGTTACCGGAAATCGGTGCAGAATAAGCATGTAGGTTGAAATGTTTATCCACGGCAACCACGGCACTTCTTTCACCTTTCGTCCGGTACACAGTCCGAGATTTCCCAGGGTCAGTCAAATGGATATAGCCCTTTTTTTGCTAGTTGGGTGTTATGCACACCAGTGCCTGCAGGAATGTACTGGTGTCTGAACGGAGAGGGATGCAAAACAAATGAACTCACAGACAGACTGGGGAATATGACATTACGTACACAGAAGGTGATAGGGTAACAAAATAAACACAAAGTGAACAGAGAAGCCCAGAGGCTAAGAAACTGGGTGTCTCCCTAGTATTAGAAATGCTCAGATGGAATGAAGCGAGATGTTGTGTTTTAATACGTAGAGAACCCGAAATGCTGTTGCTAAGGGAAACAGCAAAACCCTAAAGGGTTACCAACGGGTGTGGCAGTAAACTCCTTGGTCAGAGATGGAATAATAGACACAAGGAGAGTCTCCACAATCCTAGTCCTCACTTGCAGTGCACTGGTTCAGCTTACTGCCACTAAGCTGACACCTGAACACCTTGCACAGTGAGAAAGGATTTTGGCAGGCAAGTCTGAGAATACAGCCGCAAACTTGCTAAGTTCACAGAGTAGCAAAAGAACCCCAGCAAGTTAAACGACTGACTCCAGTCTTGCTGCTAGGTCTGGATTGGCAGAGTGTAGTACCAAATCCCAAGGCCAATTTGCAGTAAGCAACAAACAAATACAAAGTTACACAGTACGGGCTAACTTTCAGAAACTGACTAACCAACAAAGATTCAGCAGCATCTGCTTAACCTGAGAAGAGGGTTTATAAAGCAGGTGCTGTCCACGCCCCACTCAGACCTCACAGACTGTGAGCACAAAAACCAGCACCGGATCCCCTGCCGTGCACAGAGCCTGTAACCACTGCACAGCAAAAGACCCGAACCGGAGTATCAGCTGCGCTCAGGTTACTCCGCTAGCACTTGTCTCCCAGTTGCCATGATGACGTGGCAGCACAGGACAGGAGACCCTAACAGTACCCCCCTCTGACGAGGGGTCAAAGAACCCCTACCACCGGGTTTATCGGGGAACTGCGAGAAGAAAGAGCGTATCAGTCTGGGGGCATGAAGATCACAACTGCGCACCCACGACCGCTCCTCCGGACCATACCCCTTCCAGTGCACCAAAAATGACAGCCGACCCCGAACCATCTTGGAGTCAAGAATCCTTTCAACAACAAACTCCCTCTGGCCACGTATCAGAAGAGGAGAAGGTCTTCCACTGGAAGAAGGATTACTAATCGCCCGTTTTAAAAGGGAACAATGAAATGTTTTATTGATACCCAAAGAACGGGGCAGATCTAACTGAAATGCCACCGGATTGATAACCCTGGTGATCTTATAAGGGCCGATGAACCAGGGGCCTAACTTATGAGATGGCTGTCTCAACTTCAAATTCTTGGTAGACAACCAGACGAAGTCTCCTAATTTGAAGCTGCAGGGTCTTTTCCGCTTATCAAAATCCCTTTTGGTCACTAATGACACAGACACAAGGGCTTTCTTCACTTTCCTCCAAATACCTCTAAGGACCGAAACCACAGAGGAACCACCAGGCGTGGAATCCAGGGGGTCAAAAGAATTGGCCTTAGGATGATGCCCATACACACAAAGGAAGGGAGAGATCCCTGTAGCAGAGTGAGCCGCGTTGTTATAGGCAAACTCCGCCATGGACAGATGAGCAACCCAGTCAGTCTGACACTTGGAGACATAACACCTGAGGAACTGCTCCAAGGACTGGTTCACCCTTTCAGTCTGCCCATTAGACTGCGGATGGTAGCCTGACGACAAGCTGACAGAAATATGGAGATCGGAACAAAATGCCCTCCAGAATTTGGCCCCAAACTGGGATCCGCGGTCAGAGACCACATCAAGTGGCAACCCGTGGAGGCGCACAACATGCAGCATAAATAATTCAGACAGGCGTCTGGCCGATGGCAGCCCAACCAGTGGAACGAAGTGCGCCATTTTCGAAAACCTGTCAACGACAACCCAGATGGCTGTCATCCCCGAGGATTTGGGCAAGTCCACCACAAAATCCATTGAAATGTGGGTCCATGGCTTAGATGGAATAGAGAGTGGATGTAATGGGCCAACAGGAACCCCTCTAGGAGTCTTATTTCGGGCACAGATGTCACATGCCCGAACCCACTGATCCACATCCTTAGCCACCGAGGGCCACCACACCGCCCTAGATAGCAACTCCCGAGTTCTGGCAATACCCGGGTGACCTGCCCACTTCTTCTTGGCATGGAATTCCAGGAACACTCGCTGTCTTAACCTAGGAGGCACAAACAAAAGACCTACCGGAAGGTCTGGAGGAGCCTGCTCCTGTGCTCTAAGGACTAATGACAAGAGGTCCTGGGTAATGCCCACTTTAATACATGATGGGGACACAATGGGCAATGGCTCCTCTGTGGTCTCCTGGATTGGAGCAAAACTCCGCGAGAGCGCATCAGCCTTGATGTTTTTTGACCCAGGGCGATATGTTATCAAAAAATTAAAGCAAGCAAAAAACAAAGCCCATCGTGCCTGCCTGGCATTGAGACGCTTTGCTGACTCTAAATATGCCAAATTCTTATGGTCGGTGAGAATTGAGACCACAAACTTAGCCCCCTCAAGCCAGTGTCTCCACTCCTCGAGTGCATCCTTAATAGCCAACAATTCCTGGTTACCCACGTCATAATTCATCTCGGCAGGCGAAAATTTATGGGAAAAGTAAGCACAGGGATGAAGGCGATTATCAGACACTCCCATCTGAGAGAGCACTGCCCCAATACCCATCTCAGAGGCATCCACCTCCACCACAAAAGGACGCTCTGGATCTGGGTGTCGCAGCACCTTGGCCGAGACAAATGCCCTTTTGAGACGGGCAAAAGCCGCTTTGGCCTCACAAGACCAGTGAGCAACATCCGCCCCTTTCTTAGTGAGTGCCACCAAGGGCGCCACTATAGATGAAAATCCAGCGATAAATCGTCTATAAAAATTCGCAAAGCCCAGGAAACGCTGAAGCGCCTTCAAACTAGTGGGCTGCACCCAATCCAGGACTGCCTGTACCTTGGAACCCTCCATTTAGAAACCTTCTGGGGAGATAATATATCCTAGAAATGCGATTTGCTGAACTTCAAATTCGCACTTCTCCAGCTTTGCCCCAAGCCGGTGGTCTCTGAGTTTCTGGAGGACTAAGCGTACATGCTTCCGATGTTCCTCCAGGGAATGGGAGAAGATTAGGATGTCATCTAAGTATACAACTCAGAATCTACCCAAATATTCCCTGAGCACATCGTTCATGAAATCCTGGAAGACTGCCGGGGCATTACAGAGCCCAAAAGGCATCACCAAATATTCATAATGCCCTGAGTGGGTATTAAAGGCAGTCTTCCATTCACCCCCCTCTCTTATTCGGATTAGATTGTACGCATCGCGTAGGTCAATCCTAGAAAAAATGGTGGCAGTACGAAGCTGGTCAAACAAGACCGAAATGAGAGGCAGTGGGTATGAGTTTTTAATCGTGATACGGTTCAACGAACCGTCCTTTTTACCCACGAAGAAGAACCCCGACCCAACTGGAGACTGTGAAGGTCTGATAAATCCCTTAGCCAAGTTCTCCTGAATGTACTCTGCCATAGCCTGAGTCTCAGGACGTGACAGGGAGTACAACCTGCTCTTGGGAAGCTTAGCATTCGGCAACAAATCAATGGCACAGTCATAGGGGCGATGGGGAGGTAGTACCTCTGCAACTTTTTTGGAGAACACGTCCGCAAAATCTGCATAACATCCTGGCAATCCTGGCAAACTTAGCTGCGAAAGCCTGACTGGAAGGCTCAAGCAACTCCTGAAACAATCCGTACCCCAACTAAGAATCTCCCCAGAGACCCAGTCAAATTGAGGATTGTGGGCCCTTAACCAGGGTAACCCCAACACCAATGGGGCAAAAGTACAGACAGTCACATAAAAGGACAATTCTTCAGAGTGTGTGGCTCCAATAAACAAAGAAATCTGGATAGTGCAAGAGGTAATTTTACCCTGGGATAATGGTTCCCCGTTTAACCCACAGATCTCAATTTCTGATGCCAGGGGTACTAAGGGAACAGAGTGTTTCAGGGCGAATTGGCGGTCCATAAAAACCCCGTCGGCCCCACTGTCCACAAAGGCCTCAGTCTTGACAGTTTGACCGAGGATCTACAAGGTCACCGAAATTATAAAAGTCTTCTTGGGAAATTCTGACTTCTGGCCTGACAGGATATTTCCCATCACCCTCAGGCCCTGAAGTTTTCCGGCTTTTCTGGGCATGATACTACCACATGACCTTTATTCCCACAGTACAAACACAACCCCTGCTGTCTCCTCCGCGTCTTCTCACGCGAGGAGAGGCGAGTAGCCCCAATCTGCATAGGCTCCTCGGAAAATTCCTCAGAGTCTGAGGTTCCCTTGGGAAAGAAGGAAACCTCAGTCTCCCTTTCAAGCCTACGCTCTCTCAGCCGTCTATCTACCCGGATGGATAACTGCATGAGCTGATCCAAGCTATAGGGCAAGGGATATTGTACCAGTTGGTCTTTTATCTGGTTAGAAAGACCTCTTCGGTACTGGTGTCTCAGGGCTGGGTCATTCCACTGGGTATCATGGGCCAACCTCCGAAACTCCGTACAGTAAACCTCAACTGGCCTTCGACCTTGCTTAAGGATCGAAATCTGAGCCTCGGCTGAGGCCGTCTTGTCAGGGTCATCATACAACATGCCCAGTGCCGTAAAAAAAGCATCAACACTTTTAAGCGACGGACAGTCAGCCTGCAACCCATATGCCCAGACCTGTGGGTCTCCTTGTAGCAAGGAAATCATATGCCCACCCGCTGAATCTCCGACCCAGAAGACTGAGGCCTAAGCTGGAAATATAGCTTGCAGCTCTCCTTGAAACAAAAGAACTGCGAGCGATCTCCAGAAAAACGATCTGGGAGATTTACTTTCGGCTCCTTAACCCCTGAAGGTGATGCTGCTGCGGGAGCTCCACCAGCGGCCTGGGAGGTGTGCATTTTAATGGACAAATCATTAAATTGTCTAGTCAAGACCTGCACCTGATCGACCACCTGTTGCAAAGTATTTTGAGGGGTATGCTCCATATTCCCACAAAATTTCAACAGGAGTATTTGGGCTGCTGAATATGTTATGCACACCAGTGCCTGCAGGAATGTACTGGTGTCTGAACTGTTATGCACACCAGTGCCTGCAGGAATGTACTGGTGTCTGAACGGAGAGGGATGCAAAACAAATGAACTCACAGACAGACTGGGGAATATGACATTACGTACACAGAAGGTGATAGGGTAACAAAATAAACACAAAGTGAACAGAGAAGCCCAGAGGCTAAGAAACTGGGTGTCTCCCTAGTATTAGAAATGCTCAGATGGAATGAAGCGAGATGTTGTGTTTTAATACGTAGAGAACCCGAAATGCTGTTGCTAAGGGCAACAGCAAAACCCTAAAGGGTTACCAACGGGTGTGGCAGTAAACTCCTTGGTCAGAGATGGAATAATAGACACAAGGAGAGTCTCCACAATCCTAGTCCTCACTTGTAGTGCACTGGTTCAGTTTACTGCCACTAAGCTGACACCTGAACACCTTGCACAGTGAGAAAGGATTTTGGCAGGCAAGTCTGAGAATACAGCCGCAAACTTGCTAAGTTCACAGAGTAGCAAAAGAACCCCAGCAAGTTAAACGACTGACTCCAGTCTTACTGCTAGGTCTGGATTGAAAGAGTGTAGTACCAAATCCCAAGGCCTATTTGCAGTAAGCAACAAACAAATACAAAGTTACACAGTACTGGCTTACTTTCAGAAACTGACTAACCAACAAAGATTCAGCAGCATCTGCTTAACCTGAGAAGAGGGTTTATAAAGCAGGTGCTGTCCACACCCCACTCAAACCTCACAGACTGTGAGCACAAAAACCAGCACCGAATCCCCTGCCGTGCACAGAGCCTGTAACCACTGCACAGCAAAAGACCCGAACCGGAGTATCAGCTGCGCTCAGGTTACTCCGCTAGCACTTGCCTCCCGGTTGCCATGACGATGTGGCAGCACAGGACAGGAGACCCTAACATTGGGTAGACGGATCCCTCTGTCTCTAATGTCCTTTTATCCATTGGATTCCTATAAACCTTTTAATCGCAGATGGACACTTATTATGAATTAAGCGAAAATGGTCGGATAGGGCGTGTATTGTCAGCCCGTTCCTAATATTTCTTACATGTTCGCTTATCCGGACCTTCAAGGGTCTCGAGGTCCTCCCTATGTAAAAGAGGCCGCACGTGCATTCTACAGCATACACCACATTCTTGGTGTTACAAGTAATGAATTCCCTCACGGTGATCTTTTTTTTTCATTTATTGTCAATACACTAATCTTGCTGCTGCCGTCACCCCTTATGGTTCGGCATCCCATGCACGTGCCGCAGCGTAAAAACCCTTTTGATTTAATAGTAGGAGGAGATTTCACTGGGGGTATTGCGCCCCTTACCAAGGCACTACTGATGTTAGGTGCCCTCCTGTATATACACTTAGTTTTTTTGGGAAGTTATCTGGTTTGTTTGTTTGTTCTGGTTACACACATCTAGTTGTGTTCTAGTTATGTTCAGCCTGTTGCTGACATTGTTGGTGCTGTTGGCTTGTGTTCTATGGAATGCCACGTTGTACGGCATGGTTCTGGTGTGAGCTGGTATGTATCTCACCTTAAAAATAAATCATAAATCCTTTCCTCAAAATGTCCGTCTCCCTGGGCACAGTTCCTATAACTGAGGTCTGGAGGAGGGGCATAGAGGGAGGAGCCAGTTCACGCCCTTATTAAAGTCTTAAAGTGCCCATGTCTCCTGCGGATCCTGTCTATACCCCATGGTTCTATTGATGACCCCAGCATCCTCTACGGACTCAGAGAAAAGGATTTACCGGTAGGTATTAAAATCCTATTATTTATTAGTGCGCATCCATGTCGCCTCTAGTAATCCCACACGAGCGTCCATGTCTCCTCCAGTAATCCCACATGAGCGTCCATGTCACCTCTAGTAATCCCACACGAGCGTCCATGTCTCCTCCAGTAATCCCACATGAGCGTCCGTGTCACATCTAGTAATCGCACATGAGCGTCCATGTCACCTCTAGTAATCCCACATGAGCGCCCGTGTCACCTCTACTAATCCCACATGAGCGTCCATGTCACCTCTAGTAATCCCACATGAGTGTCCATGTCACCTCTAGTAATCCCACATGAGCGTCCATGTCACCTCTAGTAATCCCACATGAGCGCCCGTGTCACCTCTACTAATCCCACATGAGCGTCCGTGTCACTTCTAGTAATACCACATGAGCGTCCATGTCACCTCTAGTAATCCCACATGAGCGTCCGTGTCACCTCTAGTAATCCCACATGAGCGTCCGTGTCACCTCTAGTAATCCCACATGAGCATCCATGTCACCTCTAGTAATCCCACATGAGCGTCCATGTCACCTCTAGTAATCCCACATGAGCGTCCATGTCACCTCTAGTAATCCCACATGAGCGTCCATGTCACCTCTAGTAATCCCACATGAGCTTCCATGTCACCTCTAGTAATCCCACATGAGTGTCCATGTCACCTCTAGTAATCTCACATGAGCGTCCATGTCACCTCTAGTAATCCCACATGAGCGCCCGTGTCACCTCTAGTAATCCCACAAGAGCGTCCGTGTCACTTCTAGTAATACCACATGAGCGTCCGTGTCACCTCTAGTAATCCCACATGAGCGTCCGTGTCACCTCTAGTAATCCCACATGAGCGTCCATGTCACCTCTAGTAATCCCACATGAGCGTCCATGTCACCTCTAGTAATCCCACATGAGCGTCCATGTCACCTCTAGTAATCCCACATGAGCGTCCATGTCACCTCTAGTAATCCCACATGAGCGTCCATGTCACCTCTAGTAATCCCACATGAGCGTCCATGTCACCTCTAGTAATCCCACATGAGCGTCCATGTAACCTCTAGTAATCCCACATGAGCGCCCATGTCACCTCTAGTAATCCCACATGAGCGTCCATGTAACCTCTAGTAATCCCACATGAGCGTCCATGTAACCTCTAGTAATCCCACATGAGCGTCCATGTCACCTGTAGTAATCCCACATGAGCGTCCATGTCACCTCTAGTAATCCCACATGAGCGTCCGTGTCACCTCTAGTAATCCCACATGAGCGTCCATGTAACCTCTAGTAATCCCACATAAGCGTCCATGTCACCTCTAGTAATCCCACATGAGCGTCCGTGTCACCTCTAGTAATCCCACATGAGCGCCCACGTCACCTCTAGTAATCCCACATGAGCGTCCATGTCACCTCTAGTAATCCCACATGAGCGTCCATGTCACCTCTAGTAATCCCACATGAGCGCCCATGTCACCTCTAGTAATCCCACATGAGCATCCATGTCACCTCTAGTAATCCCACATGAGCATCCATGTCACCTC
Source organism: Pseudophryne corroboree (assembly GCF_028390025.1). Lineage (NCBI taxonomy): Eukaryota > Metazoa > Chordata > Amphibia > Anura > Myobatrachidae > Pseudophryne > Pseudophryne corroboree. The sequence continues at coordinate 7,484 of NW_026968114.1, read as the reverse complement.
TAGTAATCCCACGTGAGGATTCAGTGTTGATCAAGCTCCAGTCTAAGCATCCTATCTTTTTTTTGTTTTTTTTAATAAACATAAAAGCAATGATTACAGGTAAAACATGTCAGTTATAGAATTATATATTGTATCCTGTAACACACTGGGTCTTGTCTACTCATTTTATATTTATTAATGTATTTTATTTCCAGCAGATGGACACACAAGCAGGAATATCTCAGAAGGACATCTAATGTTATCCCCGGATTGTGATATAAAAGATAACAGTAGACAGAATTCTCCAGGAGATAACCCCATTACCCCAATGATACATCCAGCTATATCAGCTGGTCCCTCTGATCCTGGGAAATGTTCTCCTGATCACTCTGATATTGGTGCATCTGTTACAGCTCTGAGAGTAGATACAGTGTTTCCCTGTTCTATAGATGCCAAATGTTTTACACAGAACACAAACCTTATTACTCATCAGCCAGCTAAGGCAGGTGAGAGGCCACTGATATGTTCTGAGTGTGGGAAATGTTTTACATATAAATCAAATCTTGTTACACATCAGAGAAGTCACACAGGTGAGAAGCCATTTCCATGTTCTGTGTGTGGGAAATGTTTTACACACAAATCAGCTCTTGTTGTACATAAGAGAATTCACACAGGTGAGAAGCCATATTCCTGTTCTGAGTGTGGGAAATGTTTCGCACATAAATCAGCTCTTGTTACACATCAGAGAAGTCACACAGGTGAGAAGCCATATTCCTGCTCTGAGTGTGGGAAATGTTTTGCACAGAGATCACATTTTGTTACTCATCAGCATGCTCACACAGGTGAGAGGCCATTTTCCTGTTCTGAGTGTGGGAAATGTTTCGCACATAAATCCGCTCTTGTTACACATCAGAGAAGTCACACAGGTGAGAAGCCATATTCCTGTTCTGAGTGTGGGAAATGTTTCTCACATAAATCAGCTCTTGTTACACATCAGAGAAGTCACACAGGTGAGAAGCCATATTCCTGTTCTGAGTGTGGGAAATGTTTCTCACAGACATCAGCTCTTGTTACACATCAGAGAAGTCACACAGGTGAGAAGCCATTTTCCTGCTCTGAGTGTGGGAAATGTTTTGCACAGAGATCACATTTTGTTACTCATCAGCATGCTCACACAGGTGAGAGGCCATTTTCCTGTTCTGAGTGTGGGAAATGTTTCGCATATAAATCAGCTCTTGTTACACATCAGAGAAGTCACACAGGTGAGAAGCCATTTCCATGTTCTGAGTGTGGGAAATGTTTTTCATCGAAATCACATCTTGTTACACATCAGAGAAGTCACACACGTGAGAAGCCGTATTCCTGTTCTGTGTGTGGGAAATGTTTCTCACAGACATCAGCTCTTGTTACACATCAGAGAAGTCACACAGGTGAGAAGCCATTTTCCTGCTCTGAGTGTGGGAAATGTTTTGCACAGAGATCACATTTTGTTACTCATCAGCATGCTCACACAGGTGAGAGGCCATTTTCCTGTTCTTAGTGTGGGAAGTGTTTCGCATATAAATCAGCTCTTGTTACACATCAGAGAAGTCACACAGGTGAGAAGCCATTTCCATGTTCTGAGTGTGGGAAATGTTTTTCATCGAAATCACATCTTGTTACACATCAGAGGAGTCACACAGGTGAGAAGCCATTTTCATGCCGTGAGAGAAATAAATCCGCTCTTGTTGAACATATTAGACATTACCCAAGTACGGAACTATTTAAATCTTCTGTAGTATAATTATCACTGTCATGCAATGTTCCTCAAGGGTCAATCCTATCTCCTATGCTTTATAAAATATACATGCTACCACTGGGTGATATAATCAGACATCATGGCCTGGTCTACCACTGCTATGCTGATTACCTGCTTTTTGCTCCATGTACTGAGAACCTAATACCAATCCTAAATGGTTGTCTAGCTGAGCTCCAGGGGTGGATGATGCCAGTTGGCTGTGATTCAGTCTTTGTGAAACATAATAGAAGCTCCCCAACAAAGGACAAGACTACAGCTTTACCAACCATCTGGATTTATGCTTTGGTGTTCAGAATTGCAAAACACTGAATCTTTGTGTTGTCCTGGTATGTGGCTGACACAGACATCAGGTATCTGCCACATACAAATCCTCATTCTTCCATCTGTGGACCATAGCCAGAATCAAGCACTTGATTTCCTCAGAAGTTCATAGACTACTGCAATGCCATCTACCTGAGTCACCCAGCAAAAGAATTACAGAGCTTGCAGCTAGTACAGAATGCAGCAGCCAAGCTGTTACCTAACCCGTTCCTGCCGCATAACACCCATTCTCTACTCCCTTCACCGGCTGCCTGTAAGATGACAAATCTGTTTCATAATTGGCTAACTGACCTTCCCAGCCCAACATTACATGGTCCAAGGTACTAGAAGCAGCTCCTGCCTCCTTACTGCCCTGCTTGCTTGCTTCTACAGATGAAGGACTGTTACCAGCAGTACCAAGAATCTCCTGTCATTCATTTAAGGGTTGAATGTTTAGTTTTGCAGCCCTGACCATGGAACTCACTGCCTTGCACAGTCCAAGAGGCCTCCACTCTAGAGACCTTCACAAGCAGACTGGTGACTGTTACTCACGCTTTTCATTAATGTACCTCTATTTACTTCCTAAATAATACATCCCAAATGCTTAGGTCTTTTTTCTGCTGTTTATTTTGTATCTTGTGCTTTGTGTAAATGTGAATGTCTAATACCAGTTTCCACAATCTGTATTGCTGCACGACAATATGGCGACCATTGGAACGTGTTTTCACTTCTTCTAGTTTGCCTAACTTGTTGCTGACACTCATCTTGATAAGGAGTGTTGAGTGTTTTCTGATACAAGATCCTATCCATATATACCCTGTACATTACCATGTGCATTAGAGTCACCCAGGTTCCATCTGCAGTGGTTTGTTGTATGTTACATCTATATGGTGCGGATACTCCCCTGTATGATTTCATAATAAAAGCTTTTGTTTGCATCTAATTATTACATTAAAGCTTTTATTTTTTTATCTGTTTTATATTCCCGTCAGAGTAATTACACCATAATGTCTAATCTCGGAGTGGACCCCAGAAGATGTAAAGAAACCGTGTAAGTTTTCCATCATTCTGTTTCGTGTAAGCATACAGGTAAGTGATGGCACGGTGGTCACTGTCCGTCACATTCAGGTGGTATAATGGAAGTGTACAGAAATGGGTTCTCTGTTAGTCTGAGGCGGGGTGTGCTGCTGGTAATGAGGGGTGTCCCACCCCCCCTTAAATGGTTAGTATACAGATGTGGATAAATCCACAGGGAACCAGAGCTCATACCCTATTTGTAGTGGTGAATTATACGGTTATAAAGTTAAACTAGAAACAATAATGAAAAAGCAGGTAATATACTTAAGGTTGTTTATTCTAAGATGCTGAGATACTTTCTTTCCCAAAAGGTATAAATTCGGTTTAAAAGTCAATCAATGATTGGAGCACGCTCCTGGTGTGAGCTTAAATTCTGAAGTGCAAGGTTCAATTGAAAGAACAAATGCTGTAATCTTTGTAAGTCGAGAAAAAGAAAAATGCCACAAAAAAATAATAATGATAATATGTACTAAAGTCCAAACGGTTTACAAGTCTATACAGACTGCGGCGTCCCGCTAATCTGTGCTCTGAAGTGAAGGATTCTCTTGTGAAGTGATGAACAGTTCACAGCGGTAGTGTATGCTTTGGTTAGAGTGGAGAATAAGGACCCTGGACTGGCGCTATTCCTCCTGCAGCACGTCCCACAGTAGAGCGCCCTAATCAGGCCCTCTCTGCGGGGCCGCTGACCTGGGGTGTGCGCCTGTCATGGAGGCGAAGTGGACCCTGCCGGAGCTCTCCGAGCGGCTGGCCGCGCCTCTCCTCCTCCTACAGGGACTTACCTTCACCCTTCCCCTCCGCCTTCCACTCTACGCTGTCTCGGGCTTCTTCCGTCGCCTGGCAACCGGTTGCATCCGGAACTCCGGATCACGTGACCAGATGGTTTGCGGAAAGGATTAGCAGTACTGTCCTTCTTTGCAGTGAACATTCATCCTCAGTCCAATGTAGTATAGATGGGTAGCTCCAACGCATTTCGACCTGTTAGGGTCTTCCTCTGGGAGTCATTTGTGTGTTTAGGTTGCAGGAATTTAAGGTGTCCTGATAGGGTGGGATCAATTCCCATTGGTCCTCTGATCTGGCTTTGTGATTGGCTCACAGCTTGTCAATCGAAGTTTATGGGAGGATGTGACATCATCACAGTGCTTAAGAGTGTGCCCAGTATTAAAAATAGGAAAATAATGGAAAAATATATCCGTAGTGAAAAGGATATATATAAAGTTACAATATAGCAGTTATATGAATCAATCTTGCAGAATGGTGTTAATGCTCAAAATAATGAACCTTGGGATATTTTGATGCTATGTTCAAATGCATGAGAATAATGATTAACCCTCTACAGCATTAACCAATGCCTGCCACTACTTTGGTGTAAGATATCATAGAATAGTGAATGTAGCTGCTGTTGCATTGACTTGAAATGGGATATGTCTTCATTTGCATATGACAGACCTAATTTCGTTGTCCATGTTGAGCCCTTTGGGGGCCAGTGTCCCTAAATTAATCATCATGCACAGTTCTTCCTTATTGATTCTGGAGATGTAATCACCTCCTCTCCAGTTCTTTTTGACCTCTTTTACACCAGTGAACTTAAGTAGAGCAGGGTTTGAGTTGTGAAACTCTTTGAAATGTTGGGATAATGGGTGGTCTTCTGTGCCATTCCTAATGTTGCGTACGTGTTCCCCAATTCTGACTTTCAGTGGTCGTATTGTTCTTCCTATGTATTGTTTAACACATGGGCATTGGAGGATGTATATAATGCCCTTGCTGTGGCATGTCAACCTATCCCTTATCTTATACTCATGTGTATTCGCCTCAGATATTATGCTATATGTTGGTGTAGTACTCCTGGAATTGGTTACCTTACAACCTACACATGAGAACTGTGCATGATGATTCAAAGCCAGATCAGAGGACCAATGGGAATTGATCCCACCCTATCAGGACACCTTAAATTCCTGCAACCTAAACACACAAATGACTCCCAGAGGAAGACCCTAACAGGTCGAAATGCGTTGGAGCTACCCATCTATACTACATTGGACTGAGGATGAATGTTCACTGCAAAGAAGGACAGTACTGCTAATCCTTTCCGCAAACCATCCGGTCACGTGATCCGGAGTTCCGGAAGCAACCGGTTGCCAGGCGACGGAAGAAGCCCGAGACAGCGTAGAGTGGAAGGCGGAGGGGAAGGGAGAAGGTAAGTCCCTGTAGGAGGAGGAGAGGCGCGGCCAGCCGCTCGGAGAGCTCCGGCAGGGTCCACTTCGCCTCCATGACAGGCGCACACCCCAGGTCAGCGGCCCCGCAGAGAGGGCCTTATTCGGGCACTCTACTGTGGGACGTGCTGCAGGAGGAATAGCGCCAGTCCAGGGTCCTTATTCTCCACTCTAACCAAAGCATACACTACCGCTGTGAACTGTTCATCACTTCACAAGAGAATCCTTCACTTCAGAGCACAGATTAGCGGGACGCCGCAGTCTGTATAGACTTGTAAACCGTTTGGACTTTAGTACATATTATCATTATTATTTTTTTGTGGCATTTTTCTTTTTTTCGACTTTACAAAGAGTACAGCATTTGTTCTTTCAATTGAACCTTGCACTTCAGAATTTAAGCTCAAACCAGGAGCGTGCTCCAATCACTAATTGTCTTTTAAACCGAATTTATACCTTTTGGGAAAGAAAGTATCTCAGCATCTTAGAATAAACAACCTTAAGTATATTACCTGCTTTTTCATTATTGATTTTAGTTTCACTTTATAACCGTATCATTCACCACTACAAATAGGGTTTGAGCGCTGGTTCCCGGTGGATTTATCCACATCTGTATACGTATAATGGAAGTGGGACTGTCTGGGCTTATTCTAGTCTACTGCAGAAATAAAAAAATCAGCCTTTATCCTGCTTAAAAAAATAACAATGCCCATAAATCAAGCTTGGTTGCACAAGACAGAAGCCACATTAATGGTGGCACATCATATAGGCTGAGGACCCATGCTTCTGGGATATACGGCATAACTCACTCTTCACCCACAAAAACATTCCCTTCACCATTCACAATGTCCACCATTGCCCCTTCAGAAGGAACACAACTTTCCTTTGCTTGTTCCACCTCCTCCTTCACAGAGCCCAGGACCGTCTCCATGACCATTTCATGTTTATCTGGACGCCAGGCATCTGGGAGGTTTATGGCCTGAGATGACCACAGAACCACCAGGTAGAGGGCAAGAAGAATCCCCAGGATCTGGAGAGTCCAAGGATCCACCCCACATGAGGCAGAGAAGGGTCAACCACAGGGACTGGCTCACCAATTTCCTTCCTAAAAGCTGCTCTTTACCCAGTTTGATACCTGTGGGATCCCACTCTAATTTTCCTTGAGAGTCCTTACCCTCACTAATCCCTTCTGAACCTACCAGTTCCTTCCCCTTCCAACCACTCCTACTTTTTAAGCTTTACACCACCTGCTCTGTGAGTCCCATCCAACTACTCCATTCCTTGACTCATTGGTGTAGCAACCCCCTTCGTCCACCCACCCCTACCACACTGCTTCACTGCAGTTAAGCTGTGAGGCTTGCTGCTAGCATTACTCACTACTCAGCGCTGATAAAGCTAAATATTTATCGTATATAATACCCTTTATGAGGTCTAAGAACACTGTACGCTATCTACGTATGAAGTACCGTAAGGGTACGCTAGTTGCGTAACAATCGCTTTGCCGTGATCGAGACGCTCAAGCGTCACGTTCACTCACGGCCAAGACATCACAGGCAGGCACGTTATTGGCTGTTGACTAACGTAATGATTCGCTATAGCGTAGCGGACGCTCGGGACCACGAGGAGATCACCAGCGGCGCTGACGCTCACTATATTAAACCTTTGTATCTAAACCATAAACAGTGTATTGTGCAGTAAAACCTTAGTGTAATGTTAGAGTGTAAATGCAACACAGTATAACCTTATTACCTTAAAAGCTGTTTGAGCGTCACCGACGCTCTGAGAATACTAGACACTATAAGAAATACACAGATACCTGGGCTTAGGGTCCAACGCCTAATATGTATATATTTTGAATGATAAACTTGCAAAAGAATTAATACAAATACAAATCATACACTACAATATAACATAGACTACCTAACCAGATAACTACACAGGAAATATAATACAATTACTATTTAAAGGAAAATAAGAGAGAAAGAGGAGAAGGGAGAGGGAGAGAGAGAAATTGGCCCACAATAACAAGAAGATCAATATAGTTGCGGAGAAACACTTACGCACAAGGGGAAACGATCGCATGCGCCTCGATATCCAGCTCCCGATTATCAGCAATGAGAACC